>NW_013953623.1:35265-36740 GCF_001266775.1 Austrofundulus limnaeus
CTCACATATATTTTTACCATAGAAAGACATTTCTCTTCAATTTTTTTAAACATTTTGGTTTTTTGTATAATTGCTGGATTAAGGCCTTCTTTTAACATTATATCTTAGGAAGTCTTTTGCTAATTTTAGCTTAAGTTTAGCCTTGTGCTATTTATAGCAATTAGCTAGTTTAAGGTCTTAGCTACCAATTTATTACCGTAGATTTTAGTCTGCATTTTGCTACTTTTAGCTAGAGTTGTGCATCCTTTAGTTTTAACAAGTCAGTTTCAGCTGTTATTCAGAGCTCAACTGAAACTCTGTATTTTATAAAAACTTTAACCTTCTCTTCTGAAAACACAAAGCAGAGATATAAAAGCCGTGTGTGTTTAAGGAAACGTTTTTTTGTGGAGACCATTATTAAAAAGAGGCAGTCGGGCATTTTTGACTCAGGCTCATGAGTTTAACTCCCACCTGAGAGGAGGTCTGAGCGTCGTCAGACGAGGAAAAACAAGCTAAAACTTGCTCTCATTCTCTTCCTCAAAAAAGCAACAAAACAAGAACAAACCTGCTGCATTTCATCCTTACAGTATTTTATTCAAACTGGGACTTTTTACTCAAAAACTACAGATTTCTGCTCTGTTACAAAACAGTGATTTTAGTATTTTTACAGCTTATTGTGGGGAAAAACTAAATAAATAAAAAACACTCCGATAATTGAATGACTCAAACGTCATATTTACATGAATAATCAATTTTGTGTTGAAGAACTAAGAGCTGGGGTTTAGTAAGAATGTGGCAAAGCTGCTGCAGATCTGCAGGTTTTCTTCTGAGTCACAGCCGCTTCTAGTTTTTTAGTTTTTGAAGATGTGAGGTTTAGACAGGATTAAAATTAGGTTTACAGGTGGTTTAGAGGAAATCCTGTTGTTTACCAAAGCATTTATGGTTTAGTCTGACGTGAACCGCGACAAACTCTTGATTCTGTGTCCAAAACGACTCATCYAGTCCAAAAAACAAGGTTTTAAAAAGCAACAAAAACCCTGTCATTGTTCTGCAGATTTCTGAACACACAGAAAATACAGGACCTCACCTTTCAGAACCACCCTGAGCTCGGTCCGAGCTTGTGTTCCTTTCACGTCCGGCGGGTTCTTCACGTCACAGAAGAAGGTCCCGTTGTCGCTGAACTGGGCCGGGTTCAGCTGGATGGACACGTCCTTCTTGTTGATGTCCCCGATGAATTCGACCCGGTCTTTGAACTCATCCTGACCCGGGAACCCCTTACCGTTGGAAAAATGGTAAATCTAGAAAGAAAAGAAAATAAAAAATGAGTGCAAATCACCACGGTGCATAAAGTAAACAAGCAGGACCAGAACCAAGAAACCAGTCAGAAACACCAGTTTGCAAGATCAGTGTGTATATTTAAGACAATGACACAGGTAAATTTGTTGGAGAAATATGTAAATGTATAATGTATGAATTGTTGCTCAAGGAGTTAAACC
>NW_013953623.1:37740-68354 GCF_001266775.1 Austrofundulus limnaeus
TCACTGTGAATCTTTTTTTCTTTTTTTCTTAGAAAGCAAAACAAACAGTAACAACTTTCTCCTTTCATTTGATCAAAAATCAGTTCTTTGAAACGCCCTCTTTTCTTAGATGTTAAACTTTTGTTCTAAACAAAGCAGGGCTGAAATTTAGAGAAAAAAACAAAACAACGTTCTGCGAGCGGCCCGGCCTATTGTGAAACCCACTCTCCTAGTGTTGGCTGCGTGCATCTGTTCTGGCATGACTGCTCAGCAAATTAAAGCCCCTCAGGGTATGTCATTATATTTGCAGGAGATCACAGCCGACAAGGCGGCCCCCGCCCAAACGGACGAGTCTGTAAACAAGACAGATTGTYAAAAAATGGGACGAGATTCCACCGCGACACACTACTAACATTTAGGACCCAATCCAGCTGRGTTTTACTGTCCAGATTTACTMTWRATTTAACTCAAACGTCATTTAAAGCTGTCCAGATTAAAACTAAAATCTTTGTTTAAAAGTTCGTAAGTGGTGTCAGAAACTTCAGGAATTAATCTAAAATAATTTGATCTATTTGTGCATGAATTAGAAATTAAAAAGCTAAAAAATAAAAATAAAAAATAAAAAAAAGTCCAGTCATGGTGAAGGGATTCAAAACAAACACTGTGTTTAATAACACATCTATACTTTGCACAAAAAGTAAAGAAATAAACATTTTTATTGCGTCTTGGCAATAAATCTTACATCATTGAAAAGCTTGTTAATTTCCCTTTTAAATGGAGCCACATTTGTAAGGAACATGCTTTTGTGAGATGAGCAYCAGAGCTGAGTATGTGGGCTGCCAAGACGCATRGTTACAGCAAAGAAATTATTTARCAAACACAAATTTCCTTCRTTTTTGGGCCAAATATTATTTTTAAAAAATCATGTTTTATTTGAAAATCCTACATGAGCACTGAAAGATGATTGATGAGCTTTTAAAGCAAAAAAAAACTGCTAAAAACAAAGGTTAGCTAAAAGACAAAGCAGGAAAGGGCAACAGCTATCTAAAAAGGTTAAATTAGCAGAATGGAGGCAAAATCTAAAAGTAAAATTAGGTTAATCTCAAAGTATTTCTAAGGGAAAATATTTGGAAATAAAGTTAATGTTTTGTTCCTTTAAGCATAAAATGATAAAAGCCAAAGGTCGCAGCARCAACCTCCTGAATGAGCTGAATAAGTAGCTCAAATAACAAATATGAAGCAGAATTAGACCCGAACAATACGGGAAAAAACTGATGTGCGATATATGTTGAGATATGAAAAAAATACAGGAAGAGCTGACTTGAAAAACACCAAGTTCTGAAGTCATCTTGTTGACGGTGAACTTACACTGATCTCACCTCTTTGTTTGTGTTAAACGTATGTTTTGTTTTGTTTTTGAGTTATTTTTCTCTTGCATTGTGCTGGGACCTGAGGACATGTTTCTATCATGTTTTACCACCTAACATGTTGCCTCTCTGTCTCTTAGTTTCTGTTTTCTTTAATATTAGCATTCATGCTAACCGTTTTTTACCTCTTTTCCTTCAGTTCTGGTAATTTGCTCATCTTCCTCGTCGTCTTCCTCCACAGCTTCACTAATAACACTTCTCAGATAAACGTTGCCATTAATGTCCCAGAAGTTTCACAACTAAATGAAAGTTTGAGCTCGGTGGAAGCAAACCGTCAAAATAAAAGCACGCAGCTATGGTTTAATCCCTACATAAGACGTCGATTTAATTTACTCCTGCAGTGTGACGACTGCGCTCACGTACACCGAGAGGACGATGCTCAAACGGCGCGTCGCGTCACACTGACCTCAAAGAGCAGGAACTTCTCCGGAGGACGGATGAAACAATGACAGGAAGACGAGCGGCGGGGACTCACCACGTACGGAGCTTTAGAGAACTGGTGGTCAGGCTGACTGGACTGGAAGCTCCAGGTCACCGAGGTCCAGGTGCTGACCACCTCGCTGGACTTGAAGGTGCATCGCAGGACTCCTTTGGTGCCGTTCTGAACGATCACCTCAGGGTCGGCGTGGATTTCGATGGCAGACGTCGGTTCTGCCACTGTAAAAAACAAACAAAAATAAATCACATTCTTAAAGTGAAACAGGAACATTCTGTGGTGTTTTCAGACGTTCCTGTTTTCAAAAACAGCAACCGTTTCCTCAGACAGAGTTTATACTGAAACAAACGTTCTGCACCTTTTCTTTTGGCTCAGCGGAGACACATTTAGCACTTTCTACAGGTGCATTAAAACTACCCAGAACTCAAACAATGACCTGATGCAGGAAGTTTTTGATTGTTACGTTTCTTGCAAGTTACGACTTTTCTGAGGCCAAAACAACAACAGATAAAAAAAATGTGAGTTTTTCCTCAAAGGAATCAGCTGAGGGACAAAGGAAGACAGTTTATTTTTATTAAAAATAACACAAATAAATTTAGTTTTTAAAGTATCTCTTCCTTTTCTGTACCGTTTCCAAATACTCCTGAAGTTTTCTCAGAATAAAGGAACGGTTGTGTTTGTGATAACAGCAGAGTTACAACAACAAAGTTAAAAAAACTTCGTCCAAATGAAATCAAGCTGCTGCATTTCACAATTTTCTGGAGCGACTCATAACTCAGAGGCTCATAAGTAAAAAGACAATAACTTGGAACGAACTCAAAGAGAAAAACTTTGATAAACAAGATCTGCAGCCGTAGAAGGTTTCAGCTCCGACACGTATTTATAAAATACAAAAGTACAATCACTCATGAAAGGGTTAAGAGGACACGACCTCGGGTTCAAATCCGGTTTTTGACTCATCTGACAAATTAGCTGAGGAAATAAATCACTGTTTACACTGTTTAACGCTGAGTCAGCGCTTACATCAAATTACATCACTTACCTTGTGCAATTTTATTTGTTTACATAATAAAATATTCAACCTGATCAGGAGCTTGACTCGATATTTATATAACTTGAAATTTATCAAAAGAAATATGTTCAGATTTTTTAAATTAAAACACTTTGTTTTGATCTAAATCTGCTTCGGGATATGTGCTTTGTTTTCTTATGCTACATTTAGCAACTATTCTGCTAATAACTCAGATTTTTGCTACCATTCTGCTTAGTTTTACATTTACCTACCATTTTGGTCCTTTTAACCTTTAGCTACTGTTATACTCCTTTTAACTTTCAGCTACCACTTGTTTAGCTACTGTTTTGCGTGATCTAATTACTGTTTTCTTCATTTTAGCTACTGTTTTGTTATATTTGACCTTTACATTGCATTTTGATTTTACATCATTGACTATCATTTTGCTTCTTTAATCTTTAGCTACCATGTGCTACTTTTAGCTATTGTTTCACACTTTTTAGCTACGATTTTGCGCTATTTGTCCTTTGGATACCATTTTGCTTTATAACTTTTCGCTCCTGTTTTGCTTACATGATCAGAAACGTCTGTTTTGTTCTGGGACTGAATAATAAATAAATCACTGATTAATAAGTCTTATTTTGTTAAAGATCAAAGCAAAAACACTGAATAACTTACTTCCAGGAGAAAGTTGATTAATGTTGAGCTCTGAGTGAAAATGTTACTGATTAATAAAAAGCTGCAGGTGGGGGAATGTTTGACCTCTGAAACCAAGATCAGACACTTTAAAAACAAATAAACATAATAAATGCAGCAGACAGATGACGTTTTCTTCTTTACTCAGAGGTTCTTCTTGTAATAAGCAGGAGGACAGAAAGCTCTCACTCTCTGCAGCAAGTTTATCTAATAAACCGCGAGAGATTCGGACTCTGGGGGAAACAGAGCGCCGGAAACGAAAGCAGCTTCAACTCAGGAGACGGTTTCCCCACAACAAAAACAGACGGAAGTGCTTGTCATCCTTTTCCCCCCCGTCAGATGATACCAGCCTGAGGTTTTCACGAGAGCACCAAGAAACCACTTCTCTGTCGCACAAACCGAGTTTGATCAACTGCTTCTGAAACGGTTGTATGTTGCTGCCATTCTCAGCTAAATCTCCTTTGGAAAAMAGATTTTTAAATGAGATCTACCTGTTTAAATAAAACCTCTTCAGGGGTCTTCACAACAAAACCCCCATCTGCCAGCTACAGGCCGTCACACTATGACGTTTTAGACAGCTTATGCCAACTTATGACATCTACATACTGTAATTCTAACAAATTTATCAAATACTTTTATAAGCAATTTATAAAAATGGTTCATATGTTGATAGCTGCATCCTCTTTAACTGCAACCCAGCTGCATCTCCAACATCCTCCTACAGATAAAATAAAAGTTCAACACATTTTTCCTTTAATTATTCAGATTTCAAGCTGTGAAAATTTTGATTAAAATCTGCCAACTCAGAGGAAAACAGAATATTGTTGAGCTAAGTTTTCCCCAAGCACATTCTTACACGATGATCAAATCATATTAAATAGGAAGGCTCAAGTATAATAAAAAGAAAACCTAAAAAATATTTAGATCTAAAGCTCATTTCTACTGCATGTCATGTATACACTGTATTTAACATTTTTACTCATATTTAACAATAAAACCCTTAATGACTTTGCTATAGGTTGAAAAGAAAATAGAAGCGTGACACATAAATGTTTGATTTAGAGTAAAACTTTCAACGATAAATGAAATTTATCTATTGGTCAGGGTAAAGAGATGTAAATTAAATATCAGGAAGTATTGGTTTGAGTTGTTTTCAGTTTCACACTGTAAATAAACTGGACTGTTGCAATGGTGTGATAAATAATCATAAAACTGTATTATACTGCTCAGTTTCCTGCCAGTAATCCTGCAAGATAGTTTTTTCCCCCTATGAATCAACTTAAAAACTAACACCCGCTAAAATGTTAAAACAATAAAATCAAAGCACAGAGCAACAATAACATGTCAGCCTCAGGTACAAGCTGAAATAAACTGATTTAACAAATTTACAACCTTAATCTGGACGTTAATGTGGTTATTTAATGACAACCCAATTAAAACTAATAGCCTGAGGCTATGTTATTTTGTATAGAAGTAAATAAATCAAGATAATCTGATAGTAAAACTACTGTTTAGTTCAGGAAGAGGGCAGAGGAGGAGGAATAAGAGATGTTATCTTTTTTCTGGACACTGAGCCAAACTATTACACAACACCAGCTGTTTCAATAAATGACTGCAGGTGACACACATTGATTTAAACACATCATGGTAAAAAGTACAGTAAATATTTAAAAAAAGGTTTAAATTAAAAAGGATTCATTATTCCCTGGAGTGACACGTATGTTAACACAAAACAGCTCGTGTTAAAAGCACTTAAACACGCCTTAGTTTTTATATTTATACGTTTGAAAACCTGTAGCAATCCAATCAGTTAGTGTTTTATTTCAGTTTTGAAAATCTAGATATTTTTCTGCGTTTTCTCCTACCTTTCACAGGAAACCCCACGGCAGGGCGGCTGCCACCCTTCCCACCAAACTCCATTCAGTTTTTGACGGATTTAACGTTTTCTGTGATTTCCAGCGTAGCGGCGACGTGCTTCTAAGATAACGCCGACACAAAAAACGATGGTTCTGGGTGTGTAATTAACACCAGCTCTAATTGCACCGTGGAACAAAGACTTATTAATCAACAATGTTGCCGTCTGGAGGGAGGGTGTAGGTTGCTAGCCGAAACTGATATCCAACATAAAAAATATTCCCTCAAATTTAGGCGTCAAATAATTTTTAAGCTATTTTTTGGTTAATATACTCACCAAATACGATGTATAACGTAAATCCAGTCCATAACATACGTCTGCAAATGTTATTCAGCCATCTGGGCTCCATTACGTTGTTGTAAACAGGAGTATTCCTATGATTTTTTTTTCCTCCACCTTCGTCTCAAGCTTCTCTTCTTCGAACTGCACATGCGCCGTTCTCAGAATGACTGCTTCCCCCTGCAGGTCATCTGGAGAACTGCAGCTGCTTTGCAACTACAGCTTTACACCCACACAGACAAGAAATATCACTGCATGATTTCATGTATAATACTACAGTATATATGAAATATATTTTATACAGGCTATATCATATTGTGCATGTTTAAGCTTTAATTTAAAGGTCTAGTTCAATGGTTATTGAGGCTTTTCTTAAGGTCTTTCAACATTTTCTGTTTTTTTTTTTCTCTTTTTTTCCCTGTTCAGAGCCTTGCATAGAGTATGGCATGTTATGCAATGTGTGCTTGAATATGAGGAAATTGTTCATGCCAAAAGAAAAATACTGAGTCAGTTTTTGCCTTTTTAAAATCCAATCATGTACCAGAACGTTCAGCTCAAGAGGTTGGTGCTATGACTTTAGGGCTTTCTAACTTCTARACTCTTCAAATAAATTTCACATTGTTTACAAATGTTTTTCACACAGAAATATATTGATATCTCTTTAATAAAATATTCAAATGATCAAAAACACTGCTTTTGAAGTCAGCTTTATCAAAGTACTTTTAGTTACTATTCTGCTACTTTTAGTTTTTATTCAAGCCGTTTGTCACTTTTAGCTTTTAGTTAGCATTTTGCTACTTTTAACTTCTAGCAAGCCTTTAAATATTTTAGCTAACCTTTTATTACTTTTATCCTCTGACTAGCCTTTTTGCTACTTTTAGCTTTTAGCATTTAGCTAGTTGCTTCTTCAGCTGCAACACTCAGTTTAAGCTTCTACAGCAGTCCTTCAGTGCTCTTCATTTTCTTTAAAAATTGAGTTTTCTTTGATGTCCCTTTTCAGCGTCATCTTTGAACAAACTAATCAATCACTGATGGTTTAATAACCCATTTTCCCATCGTGACSGAAATTCATGGCAGCCSAACGTGAAAAACACAGAAACTCAGACACTTTGTGGTCATTTAATTCAAATCAATTCACAGAAAACACAAGTTCTTGTAGTGATGTACGAACCGTTTCATGACAGTTTAGTTGAGACAGAAGTCGGAGAGCAGATGAGGGGGAACTAACTTCTTTTGGGTTTTCTTCCATTAGAATTTAAAAGCTGCCCACTAAGATTTAAGATCTTCAGAAAGACATTAAGATCGTCAGTTCAAGGCCAACCGGAAGGAACAATTTCAATATTTTCTACATCCTGTTTTAATTTGTCACTCTTTGTTTAAACTCACCTGAATTAACAGTATTAACTGCAGTTTATGAATATTTGACCGAAAAAAAAATTTGAACATTAAAAATGTATATTTCACAGCCTTAAAAAAGGGGGAGGGGCTTCTGTTAGAGCAACAAAATAAGCAAAAAGCAGTTTAGGAAGTCGGAGAAATGGAAGGTATTGCTTGCATTATATTACTTTATGCCAGTTAAATTATGTGCAAGTATTTTCCGTCCTTCATTGTGTGTTTTAGTCACAGGAAACAACCAGAATGGGGTGGGAAAATATTTGAAAAACACAAAACAGGTGGGGCAGACTGGAGCGATGATCCATCGGCTTCTCAGCAGAGGGAGGAACTCGAAGASCTCGCAGATGAAAAGTGCTTCGGACGACAAACATTTTTGGTAGAGCTAATACAGACGGTCGTATCTACAGTAGAAACAAGACACAGGCGAACCCACGGGAAGGGGGCGGGGCTTCCACACCCTTCAATCCACAGTCAGACATTTTGGTTATTTACATTTTTTTAGTGTTCTTCTTCATTATTCTAACAAGGATGTGTTTAGAGACTTGAAATGTACACAGCTCGTGCCGCCGGGTCAGTTTGTTTCCTTCTTCCAAAGTGGTTCTGGAGGAGGAGGAGGAAGGTCGAGTAATAAGGTTACCGGGCCGATGAAAGAGAAAAGAGGCAGGTTGGGGGGTGAAGCTGAGGGCAGTCACCGCTCAGAGGTCATCATGTGTCTGGAAGCTGGTTGATGTCAGTCAAGTTGGTGTCGTTGAGGATTGCTTTGATCCGGTCCAGAGATTCTGCCTGTCGTATCCGCTCCAGCTGGACCTGAGAACAGAAACATGCACAGATTCATACCTGTGACCCGTTAGAGCTCGGAGAACGCATTGAGGAWGACTCTCAGCTGATTCCGCATCAAACCTTAGCCAAGATTTCTAAAAATGACTGAGATGAAGCCATTTTAGGGCGACCATCTTGAGTTGAATCAACTCCAAATGTTAAAGGGATCTCATTCTAACATTAAACATCATTTGACACTTGAATGTCGCAGTATTATTTATGCTGCAAAGCACACTGGGTTAGCCTTTACCTTGCATTAGCTTTCGAGCAAATAAATATATATGGTGATATAGCGTTAGCTCCTGAGTTAACACATATATTTTTGGTTAAATTGCATTAGCTTAAAGCTTATATATATATATATATATATATATAAATGACAACATGCTTGCTCCTGAGCTAATATGTATTTAACTATATAGCATTAGCTTGAATCTAATGTTATACATTTATACATTCATACATATACAGTATACACTTATACTGAGGTCACAGTTGTCAGCAAAAATAAATAAATAAACGAATAAAGAAATAAAATAAGTCAAAAGAAGATAAAAAGAAAAAACTGTACAGTGTCACACATGGAGTGTAATGCAAACCTACATATTCAGCCATAGTAGAGAGAATGTTTAAAAAATAATCTATTGCGTTAGCATCAGCTCCGAAGCAGCTCTGTTGTCCTCTATCTGTATTTTCAACTGCAGGCTGACACATTTATGTTTCTATCTTTATAAAGCCCTGACCATAAATTCTTCCTTCACAGTTTGACTCTAAATCTAACCCAAAAATGGCATTCCACCGTGTCAGGACCAGGATTTGGATCCTTTAGGGACAACTGGTCCTGACAAGACAGGAATATTTGATCCTAGAAAAGATCCTAAAAAGGTAACAAAAAAGCGAAAACATTTTCCACCACCTTCACCTTGCAGAGGCTTGTGATAATTAAAATATAAATTTGTAATTCCTGCTCACCTGAAGTGTCTGAGACAGTTTGACAAAGTCTTTCTGGACGTGCTCGCTGACGTCCAGCTCCGTCTGCAGCCGCTGGGCTTTGTCTTTTTCATCAAGAACCTGACTTTCCAGCGCGCTCTACAGCAAACYAACACAAAGAACTGAATAAATGGAGTCGACGACTGTCAACAAACTACTTTAACAGCGCAACGGTGGATTAGAGGCTATAAAACATTACATTTCAGTGATTATTATGTTTTTACTTCCAGTCAGAGTTTGATAACTCTAAAACCCTGCACTGACCTTTGCATTGGTGACCTCTTTAAGCTGCTGTTCCAGGCTCGTCTTCAGGTTCTGAATGCTCTCCAGAGCCTCCGTCATGTCAGCTAAACTGCTCTGCAGCTACACACACACACATTAATGATAACACACAGTTTGAGCAGGACAGCTTCTTCTGACTTATTCAAAGCACAAGAGGAATCAAAACCAGTCCATAAAAACAACATAGCTTCTTTTAAATATATTTATAAGAACAAGAAGCTGCTTTCCTACCACTTTGTGAGGCGTAAAAAAATAAAAATACCTGCTCCTTCTCTGCCTTTATTCTCTCCAGCTCCATCTTCAGACTGGAGAAAGACGCTGTGGAGAACAGAGATGTTCAGATGAACACACAACTCATCTGCATCCTAAAAAATTTATTGTTCAGACCAGTGCAACAGAGCTGAGAGACMGTGTGCTCTGCTCGTGTTGAAGACAAGAAAAGATCAAAACAAAACTGATGAAAAAARAAAAGGAACACAAGACGCTACAGTTTTTTAATCACTATATGGCCTCTTATTTGCTTTAAAAAGACAAAAAAACAGTCATCACCTGCAGGGTCAGGATATTATTTCATAGAAAATTAATTTAAACTCTGATTTTTACAGTAAAAATGAATTTAAGTGACTAAAACAGTTCAAATTTATTAAAATTTTTAGTTATTCTGTTAGTTCGTATTCATAAAGTTTAGTTCAAATCCATTTGAAATTATTTAGTTACAGAAAAACAAAGATAATCGCAAACCATAGCTGTAGCCCAGGATTTTATTAGTTTTTTAAATAAACATTGAAGGAGAGCAGATCAGAAAGACTTTAAATGGGTTTAATTTAGTTGTTGTTTTTTTCATAAAACTGAAAACAAAGAACTAAAAAGGACAAAGAATTCTCTTAGAAGCATAAAAAGAAGTACAGATAACAATTTAGATTCTGTTTCACAGAAAAACCACCAAACCCTCCTCACCTATACAGGATCGTTATCAGCAAAACAAACAAACAAAAAAAGTCTATCTAAAACATAAGGACTATTTTGTTTTCTAACTAACCCCGATTAGTTAGTAACATTATCCGCCAAAATAATCATTTATTGATGTAAAAATTGTGTTAGAAGCATAAAAGTTTAAGTTAAAAACAGTGAATAGTTGTGGTTTTTGACATCTACTGTGGCTTTACGAACATGTGAGAGAAAAACAAGCTCTGTGTTACGTTGATGCAATGCTAACGATGTTAAAACACATACACGCAGTTTTTCATACCTTCCAAGATGTCTGTAACACAGTGATCAGTCGAGACAAAACAAAAGCAGAAACCAAGAAGAAATTTTAAAAGTTGAGCTGATTTTCTGTTAAAAAAGTGACGTTTGTCGCCCCACAGCTGATCGGAGCTCGGTCCTGGACTCTCACCTATTTCCTCCTTGCAGCCCTCGATCTCCAGCTGCAGCGTGTCCTCCAGGTTCTCCTTCAGACACTGCTCCGCCTGGATCTGCTCCTTCAGAAACAGGATCTCAGCCTTCAGCTTCTCCTCCATGTGATCCGCCGACGTCCGCAGCGCCACCGTGTCGTCACGCAGCTGCAGCACCAAGCCCTGCAGCTCCTGCAGAAACCATCGCGCTGCGCTTCAGCCATCATCAAAACACAAATACTGACTTATTCTTTTTATTACAGCTCATGTAAGATCAAGTCCTACAGGGCGTCCAGACAGAAAGACGCACAACACCGCTGACAATCTGGAACCAAACCTTATTTTTGATACATTTTTTAATATTTCAGATCCATCTTATATGAAAAATCTTATCAATCAATATTTTCTTATAGTCCAAGAGATATACCATGTTTATCTGCATAAAACAGAAAATTCAATGGTACCCCATTAAAGTACATCCCTTCCAGGTGTAAAAAACCCATTTCTTACAAAATTTCTCCTGGACACAAAGTCAAGTCAGAATTCAAAATTAATGCTAAAAATCATGGCTTTGACTATGTCTATATAATATCTGACCATAATCGCCAAATCTTTTGCTTCAGATCTTTTTTTTTTTTGTATCAAAATGTTAAAAACCGATTGCTTAACTAAATCAAGGTAACTATTATTGAACTTATGAAGCTATTTACAGCTGGCATCCATAAAAAGTGCTAAAAAGTGTCAAAATTTGAGCTTTTTTTTTTAATTTGGTCATGCACTTTCCCCAACTTTTCTGTCAGTATTTCCTAAACTGGCACCAAAAATATCTTCAGACACTCTACTAATAAAAACACATAAGATGTACAATGTCATCTTTTTTCATTCTAGAAGCAAACAAATGACGCCAACCCTCTAAATTATTGATACATGCTACATTTCAAATATTGCACAAATTATTATTTATTATATTATTTCTCAGACTGCAGGTTTACTTGTAGTTCCTAGAGATTCTAAAATGGAGCCAGAGTTTTCAGTTGTCAGGGTTCAACTTGCAGTTTCTGTCTGTGAGGCTGACAATCCATCTATTTTAAGACTAGACTTTTTGATAAATCCTATAATTAGGGTTGATTTGGGTTTCTTGAGGTATCCCTTAGTTCTGCTGCTATAGCTTCTTTTTACCTGCTCTACTCTCCATGTTTGTATTTCTAATTATTTCTGTTTATTTTTATTTATTTTGTTTCTGTCCATGACGCTGACACTCTGTTTACTTTTAAGACTCGACTTCAGTCTTTCCTTTTTGATAAATCCTATAGTTAGGGTTTCCTGAGTTATCCTTTAGTTCTGCTGCTAAAAAGTCAGACTCCTGGAGGACAAACTGACCACATTTCCTGACTCTACGTGTAATTATTTCCATGGTTATGTGTTTTTCTTCCTTAAGGCTACCTGCACAGCATGAGGCATATGGAAATCCTCTTGTTGCTGGAGCTCGAGGTGCAGCCGGTGTTTTCCCTGCAGGCTCTCGTTGTCTCTCTGTAGTCGACTGAGCTCGTCCGCCACCCGCTCCCTCGACTTCACCAGCACCACCTGAACACAAACCACTCCAGCTCACTCTAGTGAGCTAGTGTTTCGACAGAGGCCTGAGACGAATTTACCAACCGGTGTCTGTGTTTTCACAATATTTTACAACTTAAAACTTGATTTATTCCTGGAAAAAAAATTATGTTTGCAAAACGTCTAACATAAACAAACGCAGCAGTACATTTATTATGAAAACCGTTTTATTTCATAAAGATTTTTTATCTATTTGAGTTACGAGGCTGCAGAATGAACGAAACAATCCATCTAATCATAAAAAAAAAGATAACACCTACTTTTTTTTAATAAGAAACCTAATTTTAGGATTGTTGGTTGATGCCATTTTTACCTTGTTTCAATTACCGTTTCCATTCTTGTAGAATTATTGAACACACTAAAATAAAATATTACAAAATAACAAAAATATAGTAAAGTGCTGATGATAAATGTGTTCATTTCAAGACCCTTTTGATCCGATATAAATAATTGTCTATTTATAACTTTTAACCAGTTTTACTTGTAGTATTTATCTACTTTTACTACCCTTTCTTGCTGTGTATTTCTTGCTTCTCTATAGGACTCTATAAATAAAGCCTGATTGAATGAAATGAAGGTTTTATAATAAAAATATCCCTAAGCCACGAGCTCCATCTTGTCAGCTTATGTTTCTGGTTGTGAAGAACCATGAGGACGCCATCATGATGACATAAACACCAAACGACGAGCTGCAACCCACCAGCTGCCACTTCCCTCGGCTGCGAGCGAGCAGCGTTTTGCTTTCAAGAAAAGACGCCGGTGTTTTCTGAACAGGCTGCAGAGGAATAAACAGGGACGCCACCGCTCACCATCTGTTCCTGCGTGTTCCTTTTAGCCTCGCTGAAGGCCTGCTGTAGTGTGCTGAGCAGCGTTTCTGACTCCTGGACTCTCTGCATGAGGGCAGCAACCTTTAAACATAGAGGGAAAAAACAGACTAGAGAAACATAGTTTGCGTCTTCACACTGTGGTCAGATGAAAGGAAAGACTTTCTCACACTATTTAACAAGCTTTAGTTCATGTAGAAGTGTGAGCAAAATAATCTGTTAGACAGAAGAAACCTGATTCTTGGCATGGAGACGGGAACAGTTTGAGAAACTTGGCTGTAGTTTTATGAAAACACATTGTTAAAAAAAATAAACAAACACACGGGTAATTAACAAAGAGTGATAACATCGTCTCCTCCCYTCCTATTTAAAACCAGCCCTCTTCACACCATGATACCTCCAGCTCCCTGAGGCAAAAACTCCTTTTTTAATACTGGCACAATACACAGGATTTTACCAATTAAGTGAAACAGGAAGTGACGTCAAAGGGGAACTCTTTTAGACAAAAAAAACCTCTTTGGTCTTTGTTTATTGAAACAATCTTATTTGAACTCTACTTCTTCTCTCTGATAARAATAATCCAAAGGAACATCAGATTCTTCTCGATAGTCTGTCGTAACAACGCTGTTTACATGCTGTCATTCCCCTTTGACATCACTTCCTGTTACTGCCCATGTGAATACCTCAACTGTTTATCTCAGCAGTGTGATTTTTTTTTACAATTCATGATTAATATCATCTTTCCTAAAAATTCATTTATATGTAAAACATAAATCTGAAGTCATAGGCACTTTAAACTCTCCTTTAGTTTGAGAAACAAAGCAGCATCATGAAAGGAAAGAASAGCAGGAGGATCCACCCCACAGTTCTGTGCAGCAACATTTAAAATCTGATATTTAGCAGAAATAACTTATGTTTCTCCGCTTCAACACACCTTATTCTAACAAATCGAGACAGCAGGGAAACGACTACAACACGCAGAATGGTGGTCCTGCAGGACCAGGATCGGGCTCCACTGATGTAAATAAAGACATATGAAGCTTTAGGCTCCAATTTTCCCTGACCTGCTAGAAAATATGAGTCATCCTGCTGTTTCCATGGTAACCAGCCATTTGCTGCATGTGGAGAGGAGACTGATGGGAACGGACAGACTTTTATGTTTTTGTTTTTGCATTTGTCCTGAGAAACACCGTTTAATATTTAACACAGCAGCAGACCTAACGTGTCACCAAATAGTGCAGAGTAGATGCACCTGGAGCTTCCTCACCTGCTGCACAGGTTTCAATCAAACAAACTTTGTTTTCTTACATTATTTTACATTTAATGTGATATTTTAATTCAATCAGCGAGTGTAACAAGACAACATCATGGGTTTGGAGCAGATCTAAACAGTTGAAAACATCATCTCTGTGTTTATTATTTAGGTGATGCACCTGCAAACGGAGCTCATATCCTCAACAAAAAGGAAGTTAATGAACTCAAAAGTGAAGACGACAGATGCTTCCTGGCTCCCACTGAGGTTCTGCACCGTCAGACAAAAACCAACAGCGACAAAAGAGGAACAGAGTTCCAGGACTCCGACACGTGACCTTTGTTAGCTCGAGCAGCGACAGCTGAGAAACCTAAACTTCTTAAACCTGAACACAATAAAGTGATTATTCTTAAAGACCAATCGACACTCTGTCCTCGGGATCGGGGAGCAGTGGTGTGGAGAAAAACTGCAGTCCTGCCTTTTCTGTGCAGCCACTCTGCAAGCAAATCCATGCTAGTAAGCAAAGAAAATACCAAAAAACAACTCTGGTAATGCCTGGACACTCCAATCAGACTGAAAAAACATGATAATTAATATAACTAATAAGCATGTTTTAAAGTTAACCAGTAAGATAATTTGTGACCCATCACATCAAAACAAGGATTAAGTCAAATTTGTTCAAAATTACCTRATCATGTTTTCAGATTCCTGCTTTAAAAGCTACATTTTGATACTTAGATCATCCTGATTTCATTAGTAGATCCAGAGAGATTATTTAATTTGTCTTGTTGTTACAATAATACACAAATATTTGGTCTAAATCATAATTTTATGTAATTTTAATAGGATTTTTTTATGTCATTTGAAAAAAGAAATCTCAAATAATATTTGAATATTGAGATTTCCCAGCTGGAAAGAAACAAAAACTTWGATAGCTCACAAGGAAAATCTCAACATTTTAAGGRGTTTTTCCTCAAAATCAGGTTTTTTGTTGCTAATGCTCAAAAAAGTGCTTCAAAAAATTTTTTTAGTATAATATTTCAGAAAGTTCATTGAAATGATACATTAATAGCACATTTATTTGCTTTAATTTGACAAAATGTTATTTTTGCAAGCGTTTTAATCAAAACACTATATCTGCCCATTTCTCCACATCTTTTAGACTGAATCCTCGTTTCAATGCGARGGCTCACATTTAGTATTTAGATGAATATTTGTAGGGAAGAGTTTGCTGTGTTTGTCAACATCTATCCTATTTTTCTTTAATCMCTTCATAACCCCTGTTGACGGGGGACACTTGGACAGGTCTCCAGTCCATCACAGAGACACAAAAACGAGACAAAATCTAGAGACAACTCTCTTATCCTCGTGGCTTCACCAGGAACAGAGTTCCCACCAAAACATCTGTCTGTTTGTGGAAGCTCAGAAGATACTCAGAGCAGAACGGTCCTGAGTCCTAAACCAGGAACCAGCTGCTTTAATATTTTATAATTTCATATCGCACAGACCTTAGCGGCGGTCTCCTCGTTCCCTGCTTTCACTGACTCCTCCAAACTCTGCTTCTCTGTCATCGTCCTCTCCAGCTGGTCGTTAGCCTGACGGAGCATCGCCTGCAGCTTCTTCACCTGGAGGGAGAAAAAACATGGCAGGCGTCACACCTTTGATGGCGTCGAACAAGAAGCACGRGGCTGGCGCCGTAAACCCAGCGGCACACACCTGGTCTCGCGTTTCCGCCTCCTGTCCCTGAATGGCCTGCAGCTGCTTCTCGTAGTTGGAGCACATGTCGCAGCGTCGGCCGAGCTTCCTGCCGGCGTTTTTCACCTGAAAGCCACAGCGCCGAGTTTAATTTGTTGAGTTTATGTGTTCAGATGAGGAGGAAAGTGTGATTTCCYGGATGGTAAAGCTCTGTGACACACCTCTTGCTGCAGCAGGTTCCACTCGGTGTCGCTGACGAGCCGGTACCCCGCCGGCGGTAAGTAGGCGGAGTCTGGAGCGTGAGAGATGCTGGACAGCAGCGATGCCGTCTCCTCCTGCTCCGGCGTCATGGCTTTGATCGCCTTCTCCTGGTCTTTCGTCAGGAGGAAGTGACTCGCTGTCAGCTTGATGGAGCTGATGGACGAGGTCTCGCCAAAACTAATGTCCGCGGCCCCGCAGTCGGCCCCGACCAGGGGACCAAAGTCCGACTCGTCCAAGTTGCTGGCCGACTTGGCCTTGTGGTTGTGACCGCTGAGCCCCTGCTGGGAGGACAGCGAGGACCCGAGGCTGTCCGTGGACTGGACTCTCCGCAGGCTGTCCCTGTAGGTGTCCATGGGGCCCCCGGCCACGATGTCGGTGTCTAACGAGTGCATTGAACCGTGGGCGCTGTGGTTGGTGTGAGGCTGAAAGAGAAAAATAAACTGTTATGATCTGAAAAATGTGCAACATGAAGGTAAAAAAAATGCTTTTTAAAACATTGCTTTTTTGATATATAAAAACAAAAGCACTTAAGTCTGTACAAATGCAAAAATAAAAGCATAGGAACTACCAGACTTTGTTACAACAATTAAAAAAAAGGTTCTCATGATCAGAAAGCACTCCAGAAATCATTACAAGAACTAAGAAAAGGTTCCTGTGGTCTAATGAAGGCTGTGAAGTTTTTAAAAACTTTTATTTTCATAAACAGGAAGTGATAAATATCCATGTGGAAGCCAGAATCCAGGCTTTACCAAATAAGAGAATKATTTTTTATCTCACGTGTTACTCGGGTCAAAATGAGAGATTTTATTTTTTTAATTACAAAAATAAAGTCGTAATAATAATAAAATATAGTTGTAATAATATGAGAATAAAATCATAAGATCAGAATAAAGTKATAATAAAAATAAAACATAGTTGTAATAATAAGAATAAAGTTGTAATATGAGAACTCACACTGCGTTAAAATGAGGAATGTTGAGCATCTTGTGAAGTTACACTTTGGTATTGGTTTTATAAATTAATATTTACTCTTAAGACATCAGAAGCAGGACTTTGACACAACTTCGCAAACCACTGTGAATTTATTCTAGTAATATTATGACTTTATTCTTGTAGTTTGGCTCTATGACTCCACTTTACAACACTAAACACATTTTCCTGAGTGATGGAAATAAAACTGCCTGAATCTCTGAATATTTTAGGCGCAGCTGAGTCACAGAAATGTTTTGTTTTTTGTTTGTTTCAGGCTGCAGGAAGCACAGCAGACGAGGACGAAGGTGAAGGTGAGGCTCACGTTACACTTTGGGAATAAAACATGACGTAACGCAAAGAGCTGCTGCCTCTGAGGGAAGCATCAGATTACATGATTTACCTCCTCGATGCTCAGCCCGAGGAAGTCCTCCAAAGGTTCGGTGTTGTCTCCTCCGTCGTCCTCCTGCAGGTCCTTCACTAGGCTCAGACGCTCCTTTTCATCCTCCTCCTTCAAAAAACAGAACCTTCATTACAGTTTGTTACATTTTAGTTTATCAAACAGACAGATTCAGAGGTTTTATTGACAGGAAATGGGAAATTGTTTCTGGTCATGAATTTATTTTTGTTAGAGCTAAATTCACTGCTATATAAAAAACATTACAACCTTTAGACTTTTCCTCTTTGTTAAATAAAATAAAATAATAACTTGTAGTTCAGAACATGATTTCTTAATAAATAAGAAAGTGCAAACTTCAGGTTATTGTGTAAATATGTCAGATTAAACTAAATAGATTCTATTTGCAAGATTTGAATGATTGATGGTTTAAAATAAATAAAATTACCTATGAAGTTAACATGTTTTGTTAGGATCAACGGTTATCAAAATTAACTAAAACTAAAGGATTTGAATTTCCTACAAAAATGCAGTTTAATTCTTAACGCTGAAATATTTTTGCTGAATAGCTAAAAAAGCCTAAAAAGTAGCTGAAATTAGCACGGAGAACAGAAAGAGCATGTTCACTGAGTCAGGAAGTAAGAAGCTGAACAAAGTTAACTGAAAAAGTGGCTAAAATGTAGCTAAAAAATTATTTGAAAGCAGCTGAAAGCATAAAAAGTTTAAATTAGCAGGTCAGAATGATAGCTAAAAAGCAAAAAAAGCTAAAATCAGCTAAATGAAGCTGAAATGAGAAGAAATTAGTTATAAAAAGCAAAACCAAAGCAAAAGATAAAAAGTTAAAAGATAAAGATAAAAGATTTATGAACATTTTGAAAGGTTTTAAGGAAGTTGAAGACAGCTCCATTCATTTTCAATGAGAAGAAAATGACAGGAGGAGCTTAATATCTCACAAAGTATAAACTGCTGGAACACAAAGTCTTAGCAGGAATGTCCTGAAGGAGCTCAACACTTTAAACTATAAATAGTTGATATAGCACAAAAATTGTGAAACTGGATAAATGTTGAAAACCATATGAAAGAAAAAAAGATCTCAATAAAGTAAAAAAGTAAAAATAAAACAGCTCAAAATGTAATTTAACTCCAGCTGTGATTCAAAGACACATAACAAAATAAGAGAAAAATAGTTTTTTTAAAAAGCGCTCTAAATAATTTAGTGAAAGTTCACCACAAAACCTCTGCGCTGTTAATCTTAAACAAATCCAGCCCCCTCCAACACAACAAGATGACATCATCAGTCCTGCTCCACCAGATGCCTCCACTTCCTGGAACCGCTTCGTCCCGTTTGACCCGAGCTGCCCCCGGCGTGGATTCATAAACACTGAAGCGCCGACAGATCTCGTGTTTTACACCCCGAGGTCYTGTTTGAGTCAAAACACCAGCTTTACTACCTGATGTGGACGTAGGCGTGTGGAGCTGCTGTCACCTGGTCTTTTTTCTTCATCTCCTCCACCTGGCGGAGCTGTTCTGAGGACAGCACGCTCTCTATCCTCTGCATGTCCCTCATGAGGAGACGCTGGGACTCCAGGAACTGGTCGTTGGCTCGCTGCCACGTCTGCTTCAGCTGGTTGTGCTGCTGCCGCTCCAGCTCCAACTTGTGGCAGACTGAAAGCAGCAGAGAGGCGTGAAGGAGGGCACGCAGAAGCACTCCAAACTATCAGCTTTAATATGCATTAGACATTAATAGTTTACATGAGTCACATCTAAAAGACTCAACTAAAGTCGTTACATTCATCTGTGCCGCTCCAGTGTTTATCCAAATACAGAATAACATTATCCTCCAGAACACGCTTTTATTTTTGTCTCAAAAGACTGTTTTATTTTTATTTGCAACAACAAAGTGACTGTAGAAGCAGCCAAAACTCAAAAATATCCTCAAAAAGTTGACTAAAAGCTGAAACTGGGTGTTTATTGTAAGACGTGTTGCATGAAGACAATTATCCTAACGATTAATTTCACTTAAAAGGAGACATTTGATGGTTTTAAATTRTTCTTTTTCACATTTAAACCCTTCAGTTGGGGTCTATATAAAGTGGAACTGCAATGTTTTGCTTTGAATTCCTCCTTATTGTAACTCCACAAGCCACTCTTCCATCCCTTTTGAGATTTTTTTCTCAGATCAACTCGTTTTGAGGCTGTCTCTTTAAATCCAAGTGAGGCGCTTCACGCCCTGCCCCCACCCCAGCTTCCAGAGTGGTTTTTTCCAGTTTGAAAAGTTACAATCTTTTCATTTAAGATTAATAATCTCATGTTCTGTTCCTGTTTATCAGTCTCAAAACAAATCAAAAGTACTTTTTTGGCTGACATAAGTTTGTAAAACTTGGTTAGATGGACAATTTCTGCAGCCTTGACCCAAGAGTTTCCATAGAAGCGTTGAGATAGAGTTTAAAGTTGTTCATAAATTGCATTGGTCTAAAATAAAACTGGCAATATTTTAACCAGACATAAATCCTCAGTGTGAAGGATGTGAAACTGAGCTGGGCACTTTATATTTAAATTCATCTCTGAGGCACTGGGGACCATCATAGATGCCACAATCTCTGTATTTGGCATTTTTACTTAAATCAAAATAAATCCTTGTAGCCTTTATTGCTCTTTTATATAGAGGGTGAAGCTGCTTGAATGGAAAGACAAGTCCCCTCCAACTTTTACAATGTGTTTTATTGACCCTTTAATGTGACCATGAAAAAAAATCAGGTGCAAGAAGATGTGCCTACAAATTATTTCATGTTTGACAAACGGATCAAATGAAGAAGGTGGACTCCTCACTGATCTCTTATTTAATGATTATCTGTTAAAATCTGCATTTGTATTGGGTGGGGTGGTTATAAAAAGAAAATGTATTTTATGTTTAATAAGCTGTTCAATAAAACCATAAAAAAAACCTAAAAGTACCATCATGAAGCTCTTTTCGCAGTTTCTCCGCGTCCTCCTGCAGGACGGATTTCTGGGTGTTCAGCACGGCCACGTACATCTCCAGGTCCGTACGACACGACTTCTCAGCCTCCAGAACGTGATTCAGCTCCTTCACCTGCCAAAAACAACACAAAAACAAACAACCACAAAGCTCTGGGTTATTCTGCTTCAGGCTTCTGGAACAAAGAGAACCCATTTCATCAACAGGAAGCCAAATGTTTTATCTGGATTTGCACAACCTTTTGTTTCCTGAATCTTTAAAATAGAAGTGACTATGGAGAGCCTGAGTCACTGTGGAGCCAGAAGACTCCATATTTGGTTGAAAACAGCTGAGTAATATAGAAACATATGGACTAATATCTGTTTATTATTAACATTAGGTTGTAAATGACAATCGGTGAAACAATCAGAGATAGTAAAATGAGCTAATGACACCATAAAGAAAACATTAAACTTTATTTCATAATAGAAGCTGATTTTTTTTTTGGAACAAGGCAATTTCACAACAGCTTCACTTCGAGCCAAATCACAGCTTGTATAAACCTTCGAAGAAAAATTGGCACGACGTTTTCGACTAAACTCATAAGTTAAACTGTAGAAATACTATCTTCTTGTAATAAAATTATTTAAATGATTAATGAGAGGCTCCCACACAATAAAAAAACAAAAAAAATCTATTTATAATTTTAAAAAGTCATAAAGCCGTTGTATCCGCCACCTCTTAAACTTTATTTGCTGACTCACCTTCGAGGCCTCCAGCTCCTTCACCCTCTCCTCGGCGGCGATCAGCTTGGCCTTCAGGATGGCGATCTCCTGCTCCATGGGCATGACCACGGAGCGGAGCTTCTCCGCGTCCTCCTGGGCCTGAAGAGACCGTCACAACGTCAAACACAGAACTTACTCGTCTTCACAGAAACTTTACAAACAATCCAGCGTGACGACAAACAACTGAGTCATTCTCCTCGGGCTTTCAATGTTTACATTTTTAGCACCGACTCAAGTCTCACAAAGCTTTATGAACGGCTCCGTCACAGAAAACTGCTTCTGGCTAAAACCTTGATAATAGCTTAAATCCATCAGATTATTTGGGCTGCAGACTGTTTCTGTATTTTCTCCTCTAAAGTTTCTTCTCTTCTTCGTCCTCCACAGAACAGGATGAGTGAAGGTGGTGTGGGTGGAGGGCAAAAATCTGATGGTTCTGGATGTTTCTTCTATTTATGGCATTTCAGCTCAAATCTAAAGGCTTTATATAAATCTGAGCTGAACTGTTATTAGCTAGTTTTACTCAGGAATTGGCACCCAACAGAGGATAAAGAATTGTATTAGATGTTTTAAACAGAGTTATTTGGAAGTAATTGTTTGAATTAAAGACTTTGTGCTATTTAAGCCAGTCATAAAATGTTCAGCTGGTTCGGGAGATGATTTATAAATATTTTCTCCACAGAATTTATTTATTTATTAGCCTTTATTTAAGCAGGCATCTCCCACTGAGAACACAGATCTCTTTAGAAACTTATTGTGCCTGTTTTTGGTCTGTGGGGGAAACCAGAGGACCTGGAGAAATCCCAGGGAGAACATGCAGACTACACACAGAAAGACCCCAGGTTCGAACCAGGCACAGAACCCAGGGCCTTTTTGCTGTGAGGCATCAACGCTAACCTCTGAGCCACCGCGCTGCTAAAATACACCGAGATGCTTTCAGTTCCTTCAAAACCTGCTTCAATAAACTATCTCTATTATCGTCTGAGACTATTTTTAGCTAGCCTTGTGCTACTTGTAGTTCTCGGGTACTGTTCTGATACTTCTTTTAGCTAGCATTTTGTTTTGTTCTCATGTACTGTTTTATTACTTTTAACTTTTATAAAACAATCTGCTATTTTTAGCTTGGTTTAGCTACATTTAGCAACCATTCTGCCACTTTCAGCTAGCCTTTTGTCTTTAGCTCTCAGGTACAGTTCTGCAACTTTTAGCTTTTAAGTAGGTCTTTCTGACTTTCACCTTTTAGTAATCATTTCGTATATTAAGCTTTTCAAACACATTTTCCTACATTTAGTTTTTAGCTAGCTTTTTGTTTTGTTTAGATCTCAGGTAAAGTTCTGATATTTTAAACTTTTAGCTAGCATTTTGCTACTTTTAGATTTTAGCCAGCCCTGAGCTCTTTTTAYCTTTTAGCCTTGTGCAAGTTTTAGCTTTTGTCTTTTGCTTCTTTCAGTTCTCAGGTCCTGTTTTGCTACTTTTATAAACCATTCTGCTATTTTTAGCTTTAAGCAATCATTCTATTATTTTGAACTAGCCTTTTGCCATTTTTTAGCTCTCAAGTACATTTCTGCTACTTTTAGCTTTTAGGTGGGTCTTTCTGACTTTCAACTTTTAGCTATCCTTTTGCTAAATTTAGAAGTTTATTTTTATTAAACTTATTTATCTGAGAAAAAGGGGGCAGATATAAGAATTTGTCTTCTTCTGCTACCTTTCATTTATTTATGATTTTTATTTAATTATATATTGAATTTATGTTGTTTTTTTAAGAAATTAATAAAGATATATATGCATTTAGTTTTTAGCAACCACTCTGCTTCTTTTAGCTTTTAGCCAGCATTTGCTTTGTTTTTGGCTTTTAGCTAATGTTTTAACTTTAACATCTCTGTTTCAGCTTCAGCAACCAGTCAGCTCTCAGCTCTGGATTTCTACAGAAAATCCAGTTTTTCGGTTTATTTTTGTCAGAAGTGATTAAAAGTAGCTGCAGCTTTCAGCAGCCATGAACCTAAAAACTCTGGATATTTCTAAAACATTTCGTTCTGGTCAGCAGACAGTAAATCATTCAGCTGGCCCAGTCCATCAGCACATTATGATCTGTTCTCTGGACTTCATCTTGTTTTTCTTTTTCTAAACTTGGACAGAAAAACAAGAAAATCGAAACCAAGGATCGTCATGTCCGAGTAAAACAGAAGCTAAAACTTTCTAAACAAGAACACAAACAGCAGGTAAAATAACTTTAATCAAAAATAAATTCCTACTTTCTTCATTTCATCCTCCAGGTTCTCCTCCTCCTGACCCTCTGTGAGACGCCGCCTCAGGTCTCCCAGCTCCCTCTCCATCGCCTCTCGGTACTGGTTCCACTGGGCCCGCTCCTGCTCCAGGCGCTGGTGGAACTGGACCTCGTATTCACACACAGTGTCTGTGAGGAGAAAAAAAACGATAAATCAGACATGTGAGACGGGTTTAAACCCCAAAGAGCCAAGCAGCTTCAGTCACACTTTAACTACAAGCAGAAAACAGTGATAAAAAACTATAAAAGGTTTTATGACACTGAAGTTTCTCTTGCTCTCCACCTGAACTCGTGTTTGTGGCCATATAATCAAAGCACTGACTCCAGAAAACAGCAATAATGATAATTGACTAAGTGACACAGCTGAACATCCTGGAGCTCCACAAGCACCAGATCACCTTTCATGATGGCCTGCAGAGAAGCCACTTCCTCCTGCCACTGGCTGCGGACCTGGTCGATGGCTTCCTGCTTGGTGTTTTCCGACACCATTGCCACGGCTTTGATGGTCTCGATCTCGGCCCGGGCCTGGGTCAGCTGGGTCTGAAGGGAGTTCAGCTCGGTCTGGTAGTTCTCCAGCGCTACGGTCTGCCTCTTGAGCTCCCCTGAAGGGGGGCGAGAAGGATCAAACATGGCACGGAAACAGAAAAAACGAGCGCAAAGGGTGAAACGATGCAGCGGGGAAGGAGGAGCCGCTCGTTTATATGCAGTTTTTATAGAATCCTGACTTTATGCAAATCATTTAGCAGAACTCAGCACTTTTGTTAATGATTTATCAAAGCAAATATGCACACAGTTTGTTTTATGATACTCGCCTTCCTTGGACATGTACAGCTCTTTGAATTTGGCTCGTTTCTGGTTGAACTCGGTCTCCAGCTGCTGCTTGAGTTTGATGAACTCGGTCCTCTCCTGCTCCAGAGCTGCCACTCGCTGCTGGAGCACCTCTTAGACGAAGAAGAAAACAAAAAACAGCAATAACAATTTAAAATAAAAAAAAGCAGAGGTGGTGTTAATCAGCTGCTGATTGCATGTAATTAAAGATAGGAAAACTCAGCAAGACAATCCTGCGAATTTAATTTGTTTATTTTACTTGATTAAGATCAGTTCTATCAGTTTCTGTTGTCGTCAGTCACATGGAGAGCAGCTCGTACCTGATTTAATTGATTTAAAGAGCCTGTGACATCAAATTTATACAATAAATATGAATATATTTTTGGAAAGGTAACACTGATAACATATTGTAAAAAGATTTCACGCCGCTGAGATGAACAGTTGTTGAGATATTCACATGTGAAGAAACAGGAAGTGATGTCAAAGGGGAATGTCTGAATGTAAACAGAGCGTTGCTAAAATGGCTAACAGCACAGACTGTAGAGAAGAATCTGATGTTTCTTTGGATTATTTTAATCAAAATCATAGAGAGATGAGAAAGAGTCATAGGTCAAATAATATTGTTTCAATAAGCAAAAACCAGGGAGTTTTCTTTCTCAAAGAGTTCCCCTTTGATGTCACTTCCTGTTTCACTTTAGCTGAGCCAAATTCAAAAGAAAATATGCTAACTATGTGACATGATGGGTCAAATTATGTGTATTATGCCAAGTTTCTTAAATATATATATTTTTTGCCTTTTTGTATTTCATGGATATGCACGTCACAGTCACTTTAACTCATCCGTTATTTAAAACCAGCACACCGAGGAAATTCTACACATGTAAACGGACAAACGGAAACATTTAGGAGCAACAGGCAGCGGGATGGCTCAGCACGGCTCGGTCAGCGTCATGTGATTGTTGAGCAAACTCTGCAGAAATTCCACCACTTGATTCACATCCATTCCTCCTGAGTTCCAGGACAAAGTTGGGCTCCTTTGCAACATCACACAAATTATTTTTACTTTACTGTAACAGCTACTGTCCTGAAAAGCTTCTGCACAAACATCTTATTAGAAAATCTCTGTAAATAAAGGTCGACAAAAAAATGCAAGCACTGATGCAGCTTAGCAGCTAAAGCAGAAAACACAACAAAGAGCTCAAACACAAAAGACACGGTGCCGTTTTAAATAGTAGTTTTCCATATATGTATACTGACATCTTCCTTCCTTCATCCAGCAGGACACCCTGGACAGGTCTCCAGTCTAGTCCATCACAGGGACACTTAGACAACTATAACACTCTCACTACCACCTAGGGACAATTTAGAGTTACAGAAGAACCTAACAGAGTAGCTGGGGGAAAACCCACGCATACATGAGCCTACATTGATATGCATTTCTGAAATGCAGGTATGCACTCAATGTAAATAAACCATTCCATCTGCCTGCTTTACTCAACAAATCTGAGCCTAAACAAAATATCTAAATTGTCAGAATTCTCCATCCAAAACATCGTTAAAGTTCACCTGTTTTCAGTCATTTCTGCTGCTTCTATAGGTAAACAAACACAGTCAACAACAGGTTAGCTATCAATATGAGAAAAAGAAATTGTGCAATGTTCATATAAGTACATTTAACTGCATCATATCCTGATATAATCTGACAAAAACGCATTTTACTTTCCTTGCATTATCTACTTAGCTGTCAGTGTTAGTTTATCCTAATTAATTAGGGAAGCACAAGTTAGCAACCACTAAAACCTATTAATGTTGAGTTGTTTGTGAGATCCTAACATAAACTGAAATCATTCAACAGGAAGAGATTAATCCAGCAGCTTATTGATCATCAATATAATAGATTTGAATTGTAAACAACACATCACAGCTGCTGTGGTTGCATTTCTGGACTACCAATACAAATGCCATAAAAGCTGCTTAATTGGACCAACAACAAAAAATGCATTTAATCTGCTCAGCTATGCATTTAGTGTCGTTATGAAAGCCCAACAGGTTCCCCTGGACTTTAATGCAAAGGTTTAAAAACATACCTGGCATTCAGCAAGACAAAAGAAATCGCAGTAAATAAGTTGTGAAAATTGTGAAAGTTTAAATTCTGCATAARGAATGTTCTGAGAATAATTTGTTTCACGAGAAAAGCCATGTTGTTGAGTTTTACCATAAACTCTAAAACTAGCTTTAAAAAAAACTATTTTAATTCCCAAGCTTGCAACATCCCTGTCTTTCTGTCATCAAAACCCGAGTTATAGGCTGTCAATTCTGGACCAAACCCACTTTAGGATTAAATTAATCATCTACCTCAAAGCTACTAGCTACAACGTTTTAAGATATGACAACAGGACTCCGGTTTAATCATTTACAGCTTTGCTAACTTCAGTTTGATTTAAGAGGTATTTACAAATGCACACACTGCGTAGCAGTAAATAGTCATTAACAGCCGGTGACAGCAGTGACACGTCGCCCTGATGATGCTAACAGGCTAATGTTTTCAAGGATGCAGAGGCCGCTGCCTATCAGGGCTGCCAACCTTCAGCTCTCCCGCCCCGAAACGACGTGTCCAACGGYGGACATTTACCGTCATGGTGGGACGGAGGGGATCCCGAGGCCTCCTCGGCCATGGTTTCCGAAGGAGGGCTTACAGGATATTACCAGAAAGATGGAAAAAGAGCAAGGAGTGTCCAAGAAAACAGGCTAACATCACAACTACTGTTAAGCTAGCGAGAGAGAGAAGAAAGCGTCTTCCGGTTGTAGTTTCAAAGTAAAACACAACCCTTGGGCGCTTAGGGCCGTTTGATATGAACTATTATACAAACTATAATACACACCTATAGAACATGCAAAAATATAACCCATGTGATATGTTTAAAGGTAATAGTTAAGTTACAAATGTGTTTTATAATGCTTGGCGCTTTCAAGCTATTATTTTGAAAACAGCAGAAGCGCTGTCGATGAGCCACACAACTTTCTTTATTTTCCGGTGCCGTCTTTCAAAATAAGAGCAAATATTTTCAAGCACATTTTAAATAATCAAAATCAAGTTGTCATGATTTGTGTAGTCATTTTAAATTAATCTTAAAAAAGCTCATGCTGTTTCAAAAATGAATCTATGAATATCCCTAAAGAGTGAAGCATCAAACTGAGCCATGCCAAATATAAACAATGTCAAATTCTTCTAATTTATTTAAATAAAATGACGTGGTTTTATATATATATATATTTGTTAGTTTTTACATTTAATTTTTGTTTCTTGTTTTGTTTCATCTGCCACTCAGCTCCGCCTCCTTCAGCTCTGGCCCCGCCCATTTCCACCTGTCTCCAGTTATGCCAGGTGTTTCCTCTCCACTCACCAGCCCCTGTCCATATTATCACTCAGTTCTCCTTCCTTCTGCAGCTGAGCATTGTGTCTCCTCAGATTTAATTTCTCGTCAGCTGTTTTGTTTTTCCTTTAAATATGTTTTTTTTTTTTTCATTTTCATTCAAGCTCCTCGTGTCACCTGGGTTCAAACCTCTAAATTTGTGACAAATGATTTTAAAAAAGTGCAAATTTAAAGTTGGATTTAGATGCAACATTTAGGTCATTTTAACTCAAAAATATTGTTTGTAATCTAACAAAATTAATTAAGTGCGAATTGCACTATAAATAAAAAAAAGAGTTGTGCAGGTTTGACTTTCTGTCAGTCACACAAACACACATGTGGTCAGCGAAGCATGGCAGAGGGTGGGGATAGTTTGCTTTCTTCACAGAAGCTGAGTTTCAGAACAGGATGACAGTTACTTTACGGTGATATCCACTTTCATCTCAWGCTCCCTGAGACCTCCACCTGATTTTAACTCAACTTTGAAACTGTCAGCTGTTTTCTAAAGAGGTAGGGCATGTTCCAGTCACATTTGAAATGAGTTCAAATGASCTACATGTGAACTAACAGTGTTTGTATTTGGAAGTTGTCAGGAAGCTGTTGTGGGTTGAGGGGGATGTGAGGCAGAAAGAAGATAAACAGGGGAAAAAAACTAGCATTTACATCCATCTGCTCATAGAGATATTGGGACAGAAATGTGTCGTTCTGGTTACAATGAACACTTCCAGACTCTGATACCTCAGCTCTGCATCTGTAATTCAGCAGAATTATCTGTGTGTCACATTTTTTTACTGCTGACAGTGGAGGCAGCAGACTTCCTCTCAAAAAGAAGAGTTCCTAGAGACGCCAGGAGGCTTGTTTGAGCTTCTCAGAGCAAAATGTGAACACCAAAATAACCTTAAGACTTCGTCAACGCACTAAAAGAGGAAGTGGTCAAAGCTTTTCTTTCCGATCCAGCCTTCTATACTAAAAAGCAAGATATATTTACTATGTCAAAGTGTGTGACTGATATTTTCTCTCCCTCCTTCTCTCGCTCTCTTTTATATATTGTTTGTTTTTCTTTTTTGTTTTGATCCGAGATGTCCAGCATGAGTATTCTACGCAAATACCTCTGGGTTTTAGTGATAATCGGAATGGTTTTTTTCTCTCTGGTGATCAGCCTCATCTTCCTGATCGTCAACAAATGCATTTCCACAAAAGGTAAGGCCAAGCTCTCTGAGCCACATTTACCAGAAGTTTTATTTCCACGTCGGCCACAAAAATACCGTATTTATGACTGTTTCCTGTTTTTAGACCCACCTTCTGTTTTGCTTTAATCGTCTCTTTAGATAATAATAAACTTAAGATTAGACTTCTGAGATGACTGTAAGAAAAAAAAGGRAATTTTCAACAATTGTGGGGCAGAGATCTTTTGGCTTTCAGCCCAKAGATTGATCCTGACCTCATCTAATGTCTAAAATAAACAAACTTTATCAGTAACGCTAATGAGGTTGTATAATGATGATGAGTAAATGACTACAACTCTTATGGAGTTAAAACCTGGTGTGGTAGTAGCTGAGACTGATCCTCAACATATACTTTGAGTTCAAACTAAATATCTCATGAACTTCTGAGCAAACTTTAATGAAAGTAATCGAGATACGTCTGATCACCTTTTGGACTCACCTCAGTTAAAGATGGCCGCTCAGAGCTGATGCAAAAACTGAAGAAAATTCTGTTTATTTTAAAGATMTTAAAACTGAAATTTGTTGCGGTAGTAACTGAGCATCYTCCTCAACATCAGGAGAGTAACAAATTATATTGTGTTTGCTCAAAACCTAAACCTGTTACAGTCGACTGTTTGTCTGTCAGTAAAATATCTCATAARATGGATTTTCTGAAATAAGTGTCGACTCAAGAACTGAACGAGCCAACTGTCTTTTGTAATGAGTTATTTTAAAAGAAATAAAAAAACATAATGAGAAATAAATGCTACAACACAAGAGTGTCAAACTCATTTTCACAGAGGGCTACCTGTAATTAACTTCAACGTTTTGGGTTTCGACTAAATAAGAGGATCGCTACCAATTACTGAGCTCCATGTGGTATTTTCTGCATAGAAACAGTGTTTTAACACTAAAACAATTAAATATTCTTTGGAATCAGTAATTAGATTTATTTTTCATCCACATCCAATTCTGTTTTTATTTTTTGTAAAAACTAATGGAGTCCTGACCCCAACGTTGGAAACCACTAACATATTTAATTTGCTATAGTCAAATATATAGTAAAATAAAAAGGCACAGAAAGTTTATATTGCCAAAAAGTCTCAGTTTGTTTTGTCTTTTTGTCAAAAAAAGTTTAAATATGTTGAAGATACTCAGAAATAAACGATTCTGTAGTGTAGGACAGAAAATATATTTAATGCTGTGCAGATAAATATTTTTAGCTACTTGTCTTTTCATTTCCTGTATGTAAATGTGCATCAGCGTGCAAAAGATCATAACTTGAATTCTAAATAAAATAAAAACAAAAGGTAACAAACAAAATCAATCATCTGATCCTGACCAGGATGACTGGGAATCTTTAGTTGAAATAAAATAGATTTTCAAGATCTCTTAGTTCACTGATGTTGAAAATAAAAGGTATCCTCTGGAGCAAATTTATATTATTACTTCATAATACACCTAATATAACACATTTCACACTTTTATTAACAGTTAAATTGTTAAGTAACTG
>NW_013953624.1:0-264 GCF_001266775.1 Austrofundulus limnaeus
TATAATAATAAAATGAAGGCACATGTAACCCACAGAGAAGGAGGGGGTCTCTTTAAGAAATCGGAGGTTAGGTAAGATGGACAGCCTGCTTGACCAATCAGAATGTTCAGATTCCAGTGTGTTTCAACCAATCAAAATGCAGACTACCATTCTAGGTCCCGCCCTCCTCCTCCGTGCCGGCAGTAGAATTGTGTGTGTTGACATGAAGAGGAGAGAGCGGTTGTCCTGCAGTGTTGCCAGGTGGACGATAATTATCGTATTTGT
>NW_013953624.1:2129-11711 GCF_001266775.1 Austrofundulus limnaeus
GATCCATTAATGACGTAATAGATGGCGTGTAGGCGGTCCTTTGATGTTTTGAMATCATGTGTTCCCTATGTTGTGGATCAGTTTGCTTTGAGCAGTTAACCAGCTGACAGCAGGGATGAGAAACAATCGTTTTTCAWCATTAGCAAGAAACAGATTTATTTTTAGTCAGAGATTATGTTTGGAATTTTGAGTCAACAAGGTAAATCTGTTTCAATATTTAGAATGTCATCCATCCATCCATCCATCCATTTTCTTCCACCTATCCGGGGTCGGGTCGCGGGGGCAGCAGTGGAGGCCCAGACCTCCCATTCCCCAGCCACTTCTTCCAGCTCCTCCGGGGGAACTCCAAGGTGTTCCCAGGCCAGCCGAGAGACATAGTCCCTCCAGCGTGTCCTGAGTTGTCCACTCTGACACCTCCCTTCCARCATATATAACATATATTTCTATTGTGTCTTCCTCTGTTTACAGAAAGATTGTAAATGAACTAAACGCCACATTTCATACAAAAACAGATGAGAATTCTTCACTTGGCGAAGCTGATCTGAAGTACAAAACACAGCTTAAGAGTCTCAGGGCAAAAGGGATTCAACACGTGCTAAAAGCCAGAACACAGACGCTGAAGAAAAAGATGAATATCTGATTCCAGAGGCACATCACAGAAACAAGAAACATACAAAGAAAAGAAAGAAGACTGTTCATTTATATGTGAATTCAACTGAAAGCAAGACTCAGACTCAGTCGTGATTCCAACATCACATCTCAGACAGAGCATAAGAGCAAATAAAACAACAGATTTTGTTTATTCGCTTATGAATTTGATTAAAAGTGATCAAAGTTAGTCAACCTCGTATATACTCCAACCAGAACCTCAAGAGAAACTGTCATGGCTGGGCTCCCTCTCATATGAGGTGCACAAAGAAATGTGACTCAAAAGCATTWATCTTATTTTAATTGGACAATCTAAATTTATGGGTTTTCTCCGTGTACTTCGGTTTCATCCCACTGTAAAAAATCAATAAATAAATGAATTGGTAAAAATGAATTGAGTCTGTCAACTAGATTGCCTGTAGTGATTTTAAGGTCCAGCAGGTGTCAGTATTCAGTGACACAGTATCGACACGTATCAATAGTTTGGTAAYGTGTCGAAACAACACGTGGTGCCTCATCGACGACCCATCACTAGTAATAATGACATTTTTGAAAGTGTGTGAATCATTTTGAAACAAAAAACACAACAAAAGAAGAACGTATCTCRTTCTTACAATTTATTCACTGGGTTATTTGTTTCTGTTAAAAATAAATCACCTACTGTGAGATAAAAAATACACATCTGAGCAGATAACATTGTTACATTGAACATCCCCAAATAAAGCAATATTTAAAGACAAAAACAGTATGTGTTATGAAGGGTGGTCAAGTCTATACTCTGAAAAATAAACGTTTAATCTTAAAAATTAAAAACATGATCAATGCTGACCTTCRAAAGTACAAACTCGGTCAGCAGATGTGAAATTGTGTCTCTGTCTTTATAGTTTTCTTGAACTCATCACAGTAATAAGACTTGTGATCAGTTGTGAAATTGCAGAATTTTTATATTTTTTTGACTCAGATACAATTTTTTTTCTTTTTTCAGAACAAAATCTGATATCTACATGAAAGGCAAAAATGAAAGACATTTATTTAAGCAGCAAAAAAAGGCAGGATGAAGAAAGTTCAACAAAATATAAAACTTCCAGAACTCATTTTTATCCCACATGGTGAAATCTAAACACTGACCCCGTTTCCAGCTTTAAGCTCTGGTTAAAGTGCTTCCCTCTCTGCAGCTGCGGGGGCTGATGTGACCGCAGGTTTAAAGTCTGCCGCAGGAGCTYAATCTCTGCTGCTGGGGTGATGAGGCGCCGGGGCTCCTTCCATCGGCGCCGAGCTGGGGACCGAGAGCAGCTGGCCGCCGTGCATCCGCTCGTTGACGCGCAGCTGGCAGCCATCCTGCAGCATGCGCATCGCGATCCTGGCGATGTTGCGGGAGTCGTCCAGGCCGCAGTGGGGGCGGCCCTCGTACTTCATCCCCAGCTTCTCCAGCATGGTGCTCAGCTTGGTCTGCGTGCGGGGCACCTGGAGGAAACGCCACATGCTTTGATAAAGACGGCAACCCCCCAAAATATGCAGGGAAAACAGAATATTATAAAGAAAAGGTGTTTTAGATCACAAGAAATATAGAAAGAGCTGCTTTTAAAAAGGAGTCYGAACTGTTAGTCCAGACGCCTGCTTTCTGCAGGTGGTCAGGATTCACAAATCTGTACTAATATTTATTCACAAAGTTGTAAATTTTCAGATAATCCCCATCATATCTGCATAATCACCTCTTCRTCAGCTGGATTATAAACAGCTGGGAGGTTTTAATGCAACTACTACTGCCTCCTGCTGGTGGGAGGCTGTTATTTTATTTCTGGAACTCAAAAAGCAGAACTAAGATTTATTTAAACACGTTAAAGTGAATTAAAATTATTGCTAAAGTCATTGAGTGTGTGTTTGCTGTAGCTTTAGTGCAAATTTACTAAAAACACGAGTTTATTTTTAATGGAACAAAACTAATGTGTTTAAATAAATAATCTGATTCAAATCAGGGATATTTTTGTGATCTKTTCGGGTAAATAAAACTAGGAACTAGAAGGTTTAATGTTTCTGAGGCAGGATCTTTCTAAAGGAACTAGCTTATGACAATATTTTACCACYGTTCTCACTGCAGAATTAGAGAGACCTTTATTGTCATCGTAAAGAGAGCACAATGAAATTACATATTTTTGTCTATGTTTCACAACTAATTAAAGAGTAAAACTAATTTACATGTTACTTTCCATTTGTTGTTCTTAAAAACGTATAGTTTTCCATGGAAATCCTAAATATTCATGACAACAAAAGACAATTTATTTAAAACAAATAAGTATTATTTCTGTTAGGAAGACATTTTTTTTGTTTTTCTGGTTAATTAAGGTGTTTTCARCCAATTGTTTTGTTAAATTAAACCTCTGTTTGCCTTTCAAAACTCTTAAATAGTTGTGTTTTTTGTATTTTTTTGAATGCATTGAACATTTTTACTTTGATAGTTGGTATAAACAGCAGGTCACATCTCATAAAATGAATAAGAAAAAAACAGCACTACAAGAGTACATAGTTCAATGTAAAACTATGAACTTTTAGTAAAYGTCCTACCTTGTAGAAGTTGCAGTAGGACTTTCTTATGTTAATCCACTTCTTTGCAAACTGAGGATATTTGATCCGGCTGAGGCGACACTGGATGTTGAGGAACTTGCTCATGTCCCACGCCCTGCAGAGCACAACAAAAACTTGTTTTTATAAAACTGAGACAACAAATCCTGCAGTAGAAGTGAGGTTAAAAAAAACATACCCATCGGTCAGAATGGCATATTTGTACTTTGTTCCCAGCTCCCTCTCCTGCAGCCAGCCCACAACTCGCCGCAGGACTCCTGGAAACGAATCGGCTTCATCCACCGTTTCCTGCAAAAATAAAACTTATTTCTGTCGAGCTGCAACTTCTGAACCGGGCAGAGAWATCAAACAGAGCGGCTGATTTTATCCAACCTGTGTGATTCCTGTCAACTTGACGCAGAAGTCTGAGAGCTGCGGGTTCAGCTCTGGTTTCACGTACTCCTGAAAGGTGTCCACCTGTCCAGGAAACACATTCGAGACTGTCAAAATGCTTCAGTTTAATGAACGAAACGATTCAAACTGAAGCTGAACTCACGATCTGTAAGGTGTGCGTGTTGATGAGGACCATGGGGAACTCGATGATCTCGTGGAGGAAGTCGGAGGGATTATCCTCCTCGCAGGTCGCCTCGAAGTCCACCACACAGATGTAGTCGTAGTAGGTGTCAGTGGGCCCCCCCTCCGCTGCAGACTGCAGCAGCTTCTGCTTCTTGTAGTGGTTCTTTAACCTCTTCTTCATCACATCCTTCACTCCTCTGAAAAACAAGAACAAACATAGATTACAAAGCGTGACAGTAAAACTAAATGTGTAATCATTTACTAGTCCGAAACTGACCTGGTGTCAAGTTTCAGGTCGGCTAACTTGATCCGCAGCTCCTCCTTGGACATGCGGTTGATGTGTCCGTTGGCTAAGGCGATCTCTTTGTAAACCGGATGACTGAAGTCTCTGTCTGACTGGGACTGGGACGTCTGAGGCGCTGTTTCTTCGTCGGGGCAAATTCGGCTGCAGGACTTTGCCTGGAGAGGAAATTCAGAGGGGATGTCAAACTACAACTGAAACATTAGCATCTGACTTCCTGTGACAAGAACACATATATTTTTATTCGTAAACTTCCCAAGCATGCAGGCATTTCTCTTTAGAAGCTCATTTTAATCAATCTCTGCACAAATCTAAGGCAATTTTTCCCACACATTTTGGTGCTGGAAACTAGCCTTTCTTTCTACATCCAGTTGTYTGAATACAGTTCAGTGTAATCAGATATGGTTCGGCAGGTGTTTTGCAGTTTGTACATCCTGAAGTTAAATCCAGTGGAGGAGCTTCTGTGTTCATCTTCAGGGGGTTTCCAGATGTTCCATCAAAGCCACCAAACACAAAAACTGGGTGTTTTATGTAACTCTTTCACCGCCTTGAATAAGCTTTTAAATCCCACCATAAGTTTTGTTTTTAATCCTCAAGGATCTTCTTTCTGACAGCCTTACAGGAACCTAGCAGAAGTTCAAAAACTACGTAAGTAGTTCTGAAACCTTTCATTAGGTGGATTTAAAGATCATTTGAAGGGGTTTGCTTTTCATAAGCTGTAAACTTCATATTAACCCTAGCAATTTAGTAGCAGATTAAGGCAAAAATTTTCCTTCTGTAACTAAATAATATTCGGTTTACACTATTAGCCCAGACGTTGAATGAAGATATTTTAAACACAAAACTGAATAAATTTAAAGCATTTAAGTACATAAATCTGCTCACACCAACCTTTTCATCATCTTGTGCTTCTGTCATCTTCACATTCACGTCCTTGCCATGAATATTTTCCTTGTGTTCGTCCATTTAACACCAAGGTTTTCCAGAAACTGGTTAGCGATTTTAAAACCAACCAGACTCCATGTAAAAAAACACGCAAATTTTACTCTTCGTTGTTTACTGACATTAGCTAACAATACCGCCTCGCTTATGTTTAAGGATAAATATGACTGCTGTTCGCTGTGAGTAAGGTCAGAAATAAATATTTAATAAACTATCAATACATTGATTTAGCAATAAGCTAAAAAGATGACAAAAAAGCTCCACCACACGATGTTAAACTTTGTTTTAGAAAACTGTAGACGACTTCCGGTTTGCGCCAAAAGGTTTATGGGTGCTCTCTGGCGCCCCCTGGTGCTGCGGATGAATAAACGTCCTTCACCCACAAACCCCTGTTCAAAACACAAACGTACGACGTCGTAATAATCAAATAATGAGGAACATTAAAATGTATWAATATTACATTTAAACTTATGATAGAAATATTATTTTCTGCTTAGACTGATGTGCTTACATTAATAATCAATGCAAACTATTTATATAYATTTTTATAACTACTCGAATTAGTCTAAAAGCTTGCTATTTTGTTCTAAGTTACAAGGGCACTTTTAATATAATACAATAAAATAAATTGTTTGCTTTAGGAAGGATCATAATTTGAGTAATTTAAATTGAATTTGTTTAGTTTTTGTTTTTTGTGTATGTAGGAAACTTCTCATCTAATAAAATCCATTTTTGAAACATGTTTATAATTTACAGGTAGTAATGAGCTTTTATATTAGTAATTATGCTGTAATAAATTAAATTTAGCTAGTCATTAGGTTGAATTTAAAGTCTTATGTTATTAAAAAAACAGTTAGTACATTTTTGAGTATAGTGAGTGTTTGAAATAATTTAAATACTTTACTTTCCTATTATCAAAAAAATGTCAGGGAAACTGGAGATCTCACATTTGACCACTAGATGTCACTTTTGCCCACGTTTTGAACAAATCCACACTGCGCATGCGCACACGTTCCTGCATGCTTCAGAGTTTTCTAGCATAGATGCCTAAATAATTTAATGTAATTATTTTATAATGTACAAAATAAAATATTTTCTCAATCACAGCAATGAGCTTCTCAGATGTTAAGTGAATTTTTTTTTTAATTTAAACCTCTTTGATTTTTCAGCTGCTTACAGATCACTKCTGCCCTGCTGGGAGATGGTCTCTATAATTTATGAGACAGGGAGGAATAAAAAGACAACATCTTAGAAAAACAAAGGTTTATTTTCTTCCTTGAAAAAGAAAACCATTATGGAAAGCTCATAGCTCTCATCTAAAGCACATAAAGTGAAAGCATTTTTTTCCTGACAAAAGTAGTGTTTATGCCAATTTAAAAAAAACACAAACTGATGCTTAGAAATAAAGTAAATCTCCTTATTTGCCTTTTTTAAGCAGGAGAAAAGGAGCTGCATTGAAAAGGCATCGGCCCCATTTCACCCCCTTCAATCATCTTGATTCAGGGTTTGGGAGATCGGAGCTACATTGTTCAGTTCCCTCCATCTAGTCTGGGATGCTGCATTCAGGTCGTGTGGGAAAAAAAACAGTTTCTATGATACTACCAGATGAGGGTAAGTTTTGCTTTTTCAAACATTTCATAACTAAAACAAACAATAATAATAAAAAAGTTCAACTTTCAAGTCATTATAGAGTTCTGAGAGTTAAAAACTTWAAAAGATCAACAGCAGATTGTATTTTAAACATTTAAAACTATAAAATGAGACTTTTTCACTCACTATTCCCACAAGACTTGAACGCAGCACGGCAGCAAAGGCCTCACATGAAAAATTGCTCAGGTCGCCTCGTAAAAAAAGGCCTGACGAGTCAAACCTGGTCTCATTTAGAGTTTTTTTTCTAAACTCAGCACCGAGTATCCTCCCTCACAGTTCACACCTTTTTATGTTCATCTGAAAACCACGTTGTTCTGCTTAAATAACACAAACACACTGGTTCGCGTACACTAAAAACTAAAAATAAGTTAAGACGACGAGGCAGTTCTGAAGCTTTCCTGGAATTAGAACATTTTGGGAAACAGTCACTTTATTATAATTTTATTTATTTATTTATTTGCTTATTTAATATGAACCGGGTAGAGTTCAGCTGAAGACTGGAAGCAGGAGGGGAAAAGGTTGATTTTATCTTGAAGAGATAAAGATCTGCTGATCAGCACCTCACAGGCTCATAAAAGGTTGTAAAAAAGGTCATTAACCTGTAAAACACAAGCATAAAAACTGACAGTGTGGGCTTATGGTGCCTGTTTGTTATCTCTTCTTCCCAGGAAGTAGCTTCTCATGAGAAATTATGCAAAACTACAAAGTTCATTCTACCATCAGTTTGTTCTGAGATGTTTCTAGAGRGGAAAAACGAAAGTTACAACTGTAACTACGGTTCTATGAATCCCTACTGACCGCCAGAGGCGGTGCTTCAAGCTCTGAATGATCATTCTTGTGCAGGTCGAGAATTAATACCAACAAAGTCACCTGTGACCTGCCGGTGACCCACGTGACTCTTTAAAGTCACGTGACAGCYGGCGCTCAATCCCTCAACCTTCTCGCGTTACAAGGAATCCGAGGGACCGAGCGCTCTGGCGGACATCCCAGATTCATAGAACCGTAGTTACAGTTGTAACTTTCGTTCCATTTCATCCCTGCTGACCGCTAGAGGCGGTGCTTCAAGCACTGGATGACTTGTCAACAAAGTCATGAGGAATCTGCAAAACCCACAACACYACTTACCTCACTGGGATACAGGAGGAAGCTGCTGCAGAACATTTTGCAGGAGATGGGGCACCACCATATTCACTCTGTAGAACCGAGCAAGGGTGCTTGGTGATGTCCAGGAGGCCGCACTGCATATGATGTCCAGCGGCCCTCCAGTCATGGAGCCCATGAGGTCGTCAGGCCCCTTGTAGAATGACACTTCACACCAACCGGAAGTGATTGACCCATCGAGGTGTAAGCCTTATTAATTAGCCCCACGACCCAGTGCGAGAGTCGCTGCTTAGAAAGGGCCTGCCCTTTCCGAGGGTCTGCATAACAGACAAAAAGGTTATTTGTCTTTCGGAAAGGTGCTGTGGATCTGACATACGCCACCAGAGCACGAACGAGGCACAGAGGCTCCGAGGGGGTCCCAGAGTTAAAACGGGCGAGCTGAAGCGGCTGTGTACCGCCTGTCGCTGATGCCACCTTAGGGACAAAAGAGACATCAGGCCACAGTGTCACACCTGAGCCGTCAGAGCTCCACCGACAGCGTGGCTCGGCTACAGATAGAGCCTGCAATTCGCCCAAGCGTTTTGCAGAAGCCATAGCCAAGAGGAAGGCTGTCTTTAATGAAAGCCATTTGAGGTCCACCGCCATTAGAGGTTCAAATGGGGGYGACCTGAGGGCCTCAAGCACCAATGAAAGGTCCCAAGCTGGTGCCACRGRCYGGCTTGGTGGATGCAGGCGCCTAATGTCTTTGTCCCRGCCCACTGAACAGCCATTAAACCCCACATGCCAACAGGATATAGCAGCCACATATACTTTTAAGGTAGACAGAGAGCATCCCTTGTTTAGTAATTCTTGCAGGAAGGTCAGTATGTCAGAAACTGAACACCGTACCGGGTCCTGCTCTTTATTGTGGCACCAACTTTTAAAGATCTCCCACCTGTTAGCATAGATAGTGCGGGTGGACAGTGCCCATGCATTAGCCATCGTTTCCCCTACTTCTCCAGCATATTTTGTGAAAGTGGCTTTGTAAGGGCCATACCCATAGCTGGAGCTGATCTGGGTCGGGGTGGAGAATCCGGCCCCCCAGCWGCGAGAGTAGATCCTTCCTGGAGGGGAGGCGCATCGGCAAGCTGGAGCAAAGCCTGTACAGCAGAGGAAACCAAGWCCTCGCTGGCCAAAAGGGGGCCACCAAGAGAACATGGTGGCCCTACCGAAGAACCCTCTGAAGAGTTGGAAACATTAGACTGACCAGGGGAAGGCATAAAGAAGTGTCTGGGGCCAGCTGTGCGCTAGCGCATCGCACCCCAAAGGGCTGGTTTCTTCCGCTAGGGAGAACCAAAGTGGGCAGTGAACTGCTTCCTTGGAGGCAAAGAGGTCCACCTCTGCCCTGCCAAAGACTCTCCAGATGTGGTTCACCACCTCTGGGTGAAGCTTCCATTCCCCCGGCAGAAGCCTCTGATGTGACAGAAAATCTGCCGTCATGTTCTGTGGTCCCGGGATGTAGGCTGCCCTGAGGCTGGCAAGGTGCAGAGCTTCCCTGGTCAGCAGTTGCTGGGTCAAACACAACAGTTTCCTTGACCTGGTCCCCCCTTGGTGATTTATATGAAAGACCACCGAGGTGTTGTCTGACCTCACCAGTACGTTTGCCTTGCAGGCCCGGCAGAAAGCTCTGAAGGGACAGAAATACCGCTTTCCATGCTTGTCCTGAATGCAGCATCACGTAAGAGCGTAATGATGTCAGCAGCCGCTGCTTCAGTTCAGTCTGAAGCTTGAAAGCCTCGCAGCTCCTGGAGTAAAATGTACCGAAC
>NW_013953624.1:13492-15840 GCF_001266775.1 Austrofundulus limnaeus
GTCTCGTGCTGGTGGAGCTCTGTCAGGTCATTTAGCTGGTCCTCCAAGCGCTCATACCTGCCACACACACACACACACACACACACACACACACACACACAACAGGCCAAGCACCGAGGACAGAGCCAGAAACAATCCATCATTAAGACTGTGTGTGGGCAGTAAATTGTGCAGGAGTTTATTAGGAACAGCCTGCTTTGTGTCTGAGCTCTGACAGCTACTTCAGCTGTCAAAACCCTGGATGAAGCTCATAAATACAGATAATATGTTCTGTTATGATCTGGGTCACATCAAGAGAAGGAGAAACCCTCAGGACTATAAACAGTTTAACAACAGACACTTACAGCTGAGGATGGTTCACAGCTGCTCACCTGTATCTCTCCTCCTGCATCACCTGTGTAAAATAGCTGTAGTCTCTTTTGAACTGTGTGTTCATGGACTCGATGTCCTCTGCCAGCTGAGTCTGAGCCTCCCTGATCTCCTGCACCATGTCCAGCACTTCCACCAGACGCCCGCTGGACTCCGACCTCCCGGGTCCTCCAGACCCTGACTCTGCCGCTGGGTTCCCGTTGGAGTCAGCTGAGGCGGACGTCCCCGTGGAGCACTCGTCGTCGCTCTGGTACTTGGTGCTTTTGGCCACCGTCGTGGCGCTGCCGCTCAGGCCCCTGGTCCCGCCCTCGGCGTGCAGCCCCGAGCCCGTCTCCATGGAGTTCTTCAGGTGGGCGATGTTGTCCGCGCTGCCGAACTTGTTCCTGATGAGGTTGGCAAACTCCCGAGGCTTGTTGAAGAAGAACGGCGGCGAGAGCGACACGCCCGGTCCRATGGTTTTGACTTTATCCACGGCCGGGTGCCGCCCGGTGCCGCTGATGTCCCGCAGGCTGCCCTCTTTACTGTGAGTCCCAGACTCTTTGCCGCCGCCATCTTTGTGGCTGTGTTTGCCGTTGGTCTCGCCGTCCTTCATGCGCCGGTGGTACTGCTCCAGCTTCCTCTGCAGCCGGGCGATGGTCTGCGCCGACTTCTGGTTCTTCTTTTCAAACACCTGACGTACCCGAGAGCCCTGCTGCTTGTCGGCACTGGTCACCAGCTTCAGGTACTCGGCCACGTTCTCGTCCCGCGCTGTCTGCTCCACCTTAATCTGYTCCGTCACCTGCGATCACACCAGAGGAACAGAAAGATTTTCCCTCATTACTTTAACGTGCGTCTGYTCCCAAACATAAACTTGAACCTAACGTTCTGGCTGGTTCGCAGTATAAAAGCAGGCCATCGTTTCACCTTGAGGATCTTCTGTTGCAGGATGTCGATGCCCAGCGCTCCTTTAGTGAAATCAACACCGACGCCATCCCGGCCGACGCTGTCGACCACATCCAAGTTGGACTCTGAGCCGCCACGGCGAATGGGCACCGGGATGCTGAGGATGTTGGCGTCGCAGCCGCTACGCTCCGCCTGCAAACATAGAGACGTGTTTTTAGTGTTGAGACAAATATTCATTTGCATTTTCTCGTTATATTCTCTGTAACAAAGTTATCTATTTTTTGTAAAATTCGTAAATCTACGAAAATCAACATTTTTACACTTCATGTCGTAGAAATTGAACAACGCTTTTTTTGCTCCTTTCAAGTTAAAGAGTAGCCRTTTTAGTCTGTGAAAGATTATAGTCAGACTATTTCAAATATTATAAATGTATTAATAACAGCTGCTGGAAGTTGGATTTAAAAAATAATCATTTAATTCCACATTCATTTTGTTCTACAGCAGAAATTGAGAACAAAAAAGTTCTTGTTTTTCCACAAAAAAACAAACAAAAATTTTATTCAAGTTAAACCCCTTCTGGAAAACTTTAATCATCAACGTCAAAGAGAAATTGTTTCCACAAAACCTTTTTACTTTTAAGATRAAAATGTGAGACTGACAGATCTATATAATAGAAACAATTTTCCAAAAATGCATCATTACTACAGAGGAAATTAAATCTCAGTGAGTGCTGCCAGGGAAAACCAATCAAGGCAGAAATGTATATTTTTGTCCCTCATTGCGAAGCGAACTGGGGAATTGGAATTGGAAATACTGTTCCTGTTCATCTTGTGAGCTGGATAACTTCAAAAATAAATGAGTTACTGATTTTCATTTTGGCGTGAGGCTGCATGTAGTTGTAAGAAAGGTCACCATCTAAAAATCAAAGATGGCCACCGCCATATACGTCTGATCTGCTGCACTTTGCCTTTTTCAGATTTTATATTTTTTTATCAATTTATTTATTAGGTCTTTTTCTAATGAAATCTTTTTCCATTTTAAATTGAGGTAAACATTTATTTTATGACAATTTTTTTATTACGTTATCTTATTTATAG
>NW_013953624.1:16466-18326 GCF_001266775.1 Austrofundulus limnaeus
GTGGGCAAGGTAAAAAAAAAAAAAAAAAAAGGAAAAACCTACCGCTCGTTTAACTCCTATCTATTTGAATATCTTGCACCAAAAACATTAAGCCTTACTTCCACTCCCTTTTCAATTCCAGTCCAGAAAACCACTGATTTTGAAAACTACCAACATTCACTATTCAAATCCCTCAGTGATGGGGGACATCAGCATACCGCTTGTATAGATGAAGACACAATCTGCATTAAAGCTCCAGTCTGTTCAGGATTTTAAGGTGAATCAAAAACCTGCTCATAATCTTGTCAGCGACATYAAATGACTGGTGTGTTCAGAGGAACGCTTCTTTCATCCTCTTGTGAGTCATATAAAAGGGAACACCTACAAGCTGACAGGAAACACAATCAGAGAGCAGAGGTAGAAATAAATAAACAAGACAATTAAAGAAAACACCAACAGTGAAGGGACTGCAGGGAACCAGAGAAAAGGCAGCTGATAGGAGAGTGAATATGTCTTACAATCGTCCCTCAGTGAAGCAGTGAGGAGCCCGGGGTTCCAAACCAACAGCCCCCGGTGCTTCTCGTTTTCTGCACTGACAAAACAGACGAAGCTAAAAATATTAGTAAGCCTAATTACAGACGAAACAAAAACACAAACATAGGGAAGCAGCTAACATCCCCTGAAGGCAGGTCTTTTGTGCTTTTATTCCCACCCCCACCAATAGACAGAGACGAGCAGAATACACGRCACTAGTGTGCTATGGCTGAGCATCATTGTGCAGAGTCAGCGTTCAGCCGAACTCACAGTAAATAACACAACACAGACGGAGCACGAGGAGCCTCTCATGTTGTCGCATTAAACAACCATGAGATCATCACACAACGACCCAAACCCAAGCTAATACTGCCAACATTTTTAGATTGTTTCAGCTTTTTAGCAGCATGTAAAGAGTTGGTGTCACTAAAAAGACAAAAAAAAACTTGAGTATATTAATATTAAAATAGTTTGTGTTGTTTACAAAAGCACTGCATAAAAACATCACACCAATGCCTCTCCTTCTCAAACAGCCGTGACACTTTTGTATCTGAGTGTGCAAATCCTCTGCGGTCGGTGCGTCGCACTCTGCAATGAAAGTAGGTCTGAGGCCACACACAGACCATATGTCGGAGAGGACACGCGTGCCTGTTTTACAGAGCGGATATCTGGTCACTTCTCRTCCTGTGACCTCGGTCTGCACTCRGGGCATTTACAGAATTATACAGATGGGTGGACATGGAGCCAAAACACACAAGGACATAGATCCACAGGCAAATTAAAAAGGGAATATATACAGAAGCTGACCTGTTCTAGTCTGGGCAATGTGTCCACAAAATAAGAAAACACTGAGACTGCAGAYGACTGTGAGCTACACGTCTATTTCCTCAAAGAAAACAAAGACTGGCTATAAAAGTTATAATAAATCAACTTTTTCTCCGGGAGGCAGCTCGCAAATGAAGAAGCTAACAAGAAATGCAAAGTCCTGATGGCTCAGCGTCAACATAARCTGCTGTCTGTGTTTGAATCTGGAATCTTTGATGCATGCATTTTTTCATCTATCTAAAGGCAAAACTGTCACAAGCTTTGCAGCTCATTAGCTCTGTTCTGTTTCATTATATCAGGCAGGAAATGACAAGGTTAAACAAGATGATGTGGTATCTGGTCAAAAATTAAATTATTGAAAATATTAAAAAGGAACATTTGATCTGATGGACGGATCGGAGAATCATCCTTATGAGAGCGTTGCTTTGGCAGGTTGTTAGAGATGGATGGATGGATGGATGGATGGATGGATGGATGGATGGATGGATAGCAAAAAAATCCTTCAAGAGTCCATATAAACCC
>NW_013953624.1:18403-20376 GCF_001266775.1 Austrofundulus limnaeus
CAAGATGATGTGGTATCTGGTCAAAAATTAAATTATTGAAAATATTAAAAAGGAACATTTGATCTGATGGACGGATCGGAGAATCATCCTTATGAGGGCGTTGCTTTGGTAGGTTGTTAGAGATGGATGGATGGATGGATGGATGATGGATGGATGGATGGATTGGCTACTGCATGGATAGATGGATGGATGGGTGGATTGGCTACTGCATGGATGGATGGATGGATGGATGGATGGATGGATGGATGGATGGATGGAGAGCAAAAAATCCTTCAAGAGTCCATATAAACCCCTCTTTTCAAAGTGAAGTAAATATTACTTTTCTAAAAAGCAAACAGACACAAATATTGAAGTCAAAATGCCTGAGATGCAACAGAAAAGTCAGAGGGTTTCATAGCAACCRTCTGAAAATGAGTCCTTCAAATTAAACGATCCCCTGACATCTTTCAGAGGACTGCAGCAGCTTCTAACAGTTTTATTGCCTCTCAGTCCATCCAATCGTTGAACAGACTTCAATAATACATCAGTCTGAGCTGACAAAGTGCCCTGTTGTCTTCTCTGTTTTCTAACCATAGGGGGAATATTGCTTCCTGAGGTCACTCACAACAAAGAAAGTCATCATTTGAAGCTTTAGCTGATAAAAAATGTAAGCTGGAGCAGGACGAGTAGGACTGAGGCCTGRGGAGTAGTTTGCATAAGTTTGCTGTATTCAAATTAAAAAGAGAAGAAASCTGAKCTGAAGCTTGGTCTGTGTGWGTGCACTGTAAATGAAAACGTGTAYSAGTGAGTGTAACTCCCACTAAAGCAGTTCATCGGATGAGGCTTGGAGTGGGGACCTTGCTGCAGGGGAGACGACAACAGCCTGGCAGGAAMATACAGTAAATGGCCGAGGGAAAGCTCTTCTGTCGTCGCTCCCCACACAGAACGGTGTGCTATTTATTCCTGCCTCCAATCCATCCGCTCATTTTTCCACCAACACGAGCCAAATCCAAAACACGCWGTCATCCACTCAGTTAATCAGTGTCACTTTGAAACATGCAGACAAGAGACGTAGCCTTTTGTCAAAAACAAATCAGCAGCTGTCTGCTGGATCAAACACATCGATCCAACTTTCTTTTTTCCAATCAACTTGAAGCCATTTGTGGACAATTTAAAGCCTCTCTTACGTAAGCTAAACAGTAAACATCAATGTTTTTAATCAGTGTCAACAAAGGTCACAGAGGAAGCAGCTGTAATAAATATTAATGAGCTGACAAAGTGTCACGATCTTATAGAAAATGTATAAGTCACAGGAAAGAGTTGAAGGTCAGAGCTGCAAAAATTACATTGGAGCATTTCTCCTCATGTTTAACAATTTCAAAAGAATTACTGCAGGGTTGTCAAACTCGTTTTCACAGAGGGCCACGTGAGTGTTAAAGGTATCATATCATGCTTTTAAATCCTTCTTTTTCACGTCTAAATCATTCACTTATAGTCTATTTAAAATAAAACTGCAACACTTTGGTCTTAATTCCTCRTTTTTGTTGCTCCACAGACTCCTTGCTTTCCCCCTGTTCTGAGTTGCGCCTCAGAGCAAGCTGTTTTGGTGCGGTCTCTTTAAATACTAATGAGATATTTCACACCCCGCCCCCTCCAGGTCGCTGAGCGTTCGACTCCACCCCGTTCGGCCATGTTTGTAGTTTCATAGCAGAAACACAGTTATCTACTGACTAAAAACTGTTTTTAAGATAAAATAAGATAAGATAAAACTTTATTGATCCCACAGTCTGGAAATTTGCACATTACTGCAGCTTAATACAAGAGAGGCTGAGAAGAATAATGAAAGATTAATAAAAGATAACAAACAAAACCCCACAATATACACACGTGATATATAGTAATGCCCCAATGCACATATACACATATACATAAACACATATGCTTATTTACATACATAAATGCACCGTAAAGTACAGTACAAAAATGAATATATA
>NW_013953624.1:22164-28127 GCF_001266775.1 Austrofundulus limnaeus
GCATTAAGACCTGCAGTGTGAACGTAGCCTTTGACACATGTAACTTATTGGACTGAAATGAATCATTTTCAGGAATAGATAAAGTTTATAATTTACCTGCAGACCAAAAAAAAGATTATTTAACTACATAAATAAATAAATGCTAAATAAGATAATTAAGTGCCTATTTCAGTTGGAGAGGCTCAGAAGGGCTGAAACAATTAATTTGGTACACCTTATTCAGTACTGGTCTTCTCTTCATTTAATGAGTGCTTAAAGCAGAGAGTGTAACAGATTAAACCACATTAGTCACCCATTAGGCGGCTGTAACGGCGCGTGGGGATGTTCAAAACCAGCAGCATGTCAGATTAATGCTGGCTGAAACGGGTGCGAGTTCGAGCGCTGGGGGAGGAAATAATGGGATTTGGGGAGGRAATCCTGATCAGCAGATTTAGAGGGTGAGGTGTTCAGAAGCCGATCAGGTCGACAACATATGGAGTGGTGTGAACTAGCTGCCTCGCTTGGGAAGCGGAGATCGATACTTTCATGACAAAAAGGCCGTGCAGATCCTGACTTCGCATGACACGACTCGATGTAACCATGACAACAGTACTCGTACTGACAGCAGAGGATATAAATTCACTAACTGTGTCACCAGTGAATTGAAATGTCAAATATCAACCAGTCAAACAGCAGCAATGTTTACAATAAAATGATTAGTTGATGGTCTTGATAGGAGAAAGATAAAAAATGGAYCACTAAGAGTGAGCAAAAACATAGAGAACATTACTCTAGAAGAAAAGTCAGATGTTCAGTGTTTTTTTAAATCATAAAATAAAACTCCTGCCTTCTTTGTTCATCATTTTGACCTCCTCCTACATTCAGAACATAAAACACAGCAGCTCTCTGGACAAATATGGAGATGTGCTCAGACATTGTTTAGTTACTCAGGTTTTCACTTGTTCAACTCAGAAAAACGCTGTTAGATCTGCCAAGGCCACACTTTCCCAGCAGCTGAGAGAGAACACATCTTTTTTTATGACTGTGCTTCCAGAGGGCTTCAGAAAGAACATCGAGCCTAATGCATCATGYTGCTAAAAGAGAAGGCCACGTGGACCACCTGTAATTGGATTCAAATCTATTCAGCCTAAAAATAACACATCAAATGTGTAATGTAAAAAAAGCCAACATAATCCTTAACTAACAAAGCCAGAAACTATTGAAAACCGCCTAGTGATTATTTATTACCTATATTTCAACCATTCAGGTCATGGTGTCAGCAGCTCGAGCAGAGACATCTCTTTCCACAGCCACCTTTTCTGACTCTTCTGTCTGGGAGGACCCCAAGGTGTCTCCTGACCAGCAGAGACACACAGGCCCTGYTTACACCAGACTTTTCTCTGGAAAGGTTAGTGGGTTTTTTATGTTTAGTGGGGCGAATACACAAAAAAGATTCMTGTTTAAATCAGCTGTAGCAGTGCGGATGGCAGAGTTGCCAGATGGGACATTGTAAACTGTTGTACTGTCTCTTTAAAATTATTGTATTTTGATCCAAACTATCATTTGTGCTATCAAGTATGTGTTGCTACCATCGAGAAAGTTGTCATTACTCTGTCAAATCAACTAGTATTGGTGATGTAACATGCTGTCTGGAGACGTAGAAAAAGAAATGTAATTCTGTTCACATAGGGCTGCGCGGTATATGCGGTAGATGGTAGAAACGGTATGAAGTTGGCCTACSGTAGAAATTTACCCTCTACCGTCCTATCGTCATTACGTCATCGCACCTGTGTGAACAGGGCTGCAAGTGCAGAGACAACTGAGCAGGAGGAGTTCGAAATAAAACGAAGAAATTATAGCATTTTAAAATGCGTAACGAGAATAAATCCTCAAAATTTCCCCCTCCCGCTGTACAAAAGTTACATCGGGATCATTTCCTTCCTCACTCCCTCCACGTTGCACAGAGCGAAGCTTTAATAACAACAGTTTTTTTACACCCAAGTTGTCGGAGAAAAAACTTGTTTTTATGTATTCCACCCACAGAGGTGATAAAAAAGATGTGGATATTCATTCAGTCATAAATCCATTCTGCAAAAAAAAAAAAAACCTCTAAAAATTACATTATCTTTATTTTTTATGATAGTTTTCTACCGCGATATATACCGTTACCGTGAAGGGATTCAATTTATACCGTGATATGAATTTGAGGTCATACCRCCCAGCMCTATKTTCATGTTACGGGAATATCCAGGACGACACCGACAGCAGGAGGCAGCAGCCGCTCCAATTATTGGACAGCGGGAACAGCTGATCAAGGTAAATGTTCGCTACGCCAGAACGTATTCAGCAAATGTGTTGCCATCTCCCCTTTTGTGCATTAAATCTTTTTTGGAAAATCCAAAAACCACCTCGAGCAAGCGTAAAAACTTTTTTGTGAAACTGAGGAAGTTTTTCTAATATGATACTTCAAATTGCACATAAAAAACCGTTGATGGAAACAGTTGGGTCCAAACTAGTAAAAAAAATTTGCGTTCCTTTGGCCCTAAGGGTGAGCAACGCAAACAACCTCTGATGTTTATAATTTAGTATAACTGTTGGTTTAGAAGAAATTTTTGCCTGCAGTCGCTTGTCTGGACTTGTGCGATTTAACWTAAGTGGGGTTTATCACACCACAACAGGTACCCTTGCCCGAGTCCAACTCTAACCCTAAAAGGGGTCTAACTTACTGCCGGCAACGTGAGCCAGAAAGAGAAAAAATAAATTTTATGAAAACGTTATTTTCTGTCCATTCTATAAAACAAAGTATTTTCTCCTGAGTAAAATTTTACTTAGTTTGGTTGGCAACCAAAAACAAGAAAAGTATCGGGTGAAATGAGACTCTTTGCTTGATGTGAATCAGACTGGAGAGCCTCCTGCCTGAAAGGGGATTGTCTGAGACTCCATAACCTGAGAGGGGAGCATCCTGAGGGGAAGAGCAGATAGAAACAACTCCTCCCAGAGCTCCAGAGATTCCACAGAGATTCAGCCAGAGAATAAACGCAGAGTAAAAACAGCCACAGAAACAGATGGAAAACAGAAGCGATGCTGCAAACAAACAAGGAGATAAGAACCAGCAACTAAAATAACCTTTTTATATTTACAGTTCCTCTAGTTATACTATTACTGTTAGACTTTAGTTTAATGTTCTAATATTTTACAGTGTTAATGCTCATCTTTTCAGACAAATGAAGTAGTTCATGATATTTATATGAACTTGACTTAATAGTCATAAAAAGCAGGTGCTCAGCAGACCTGCGAATAAAAAAAACTTCACCTTTGCTCTTCTTTGAGTTATCAGTAATTCACTGCACACACACACCTGGACTGAGGCCAGTTTAAGGTGGGGCAGAGAGGAAATAAACACCACGCATCACTGCTTCACTGGAACAATGACTGAAAGCCCCCTTCCAGTCTGAACACAAACCCAGAACCTGAACTCGTGGCGGGCAGAAGCAAGACATGTTCATGATCTACTGCAGAACATGAACACATTAACTAACAACTCTCATGGACAATCACACCATTCTTTCAAATACCAAGCAGCTGACCCAATTAGTAGGGGGAAAAAAGAAGAYTACCCAAAGAGCAGAAAGAAATGAGCAGGAAATCTATCTGGATGGTCTTTGGATCGATCTGAATGGATGCTGATTTTAGTCAAGAACAGAGAACATGAGTCACTCCTCATTCATCTGCTTCATTTTGGAAAACAAAGTAACCCTGTGGGTCTGTTAAGCAAGCATTTAATATGGTCAGAAAAACAGACAGAAATTGCATACCTTACATGTATATCCCAGTTTGACCCTGCTAATTACATATACATTACGCCCTCTGATTTGAGAGCTAACATCTGCAGCTTCTCCTTTTCTTTCTCACAAACGTAAAGTGCCTCAATCGAGGAATGTCACCATTTGTGTCACCAACAGTTAAGGGCTCGACACACGGGAGGCGACGTCGCTCGCTCTCCATTCATTTCCTATGGAGCCTGTGCGGTGAGGCGACAATCGCTTGCCCTCCTCCAGCCAAGCGACTGGCGAAAACAGTGTATGTGAAATTTCGCGCTCGTACACGTACACGTGCACACGCGAGCTTGCGACGCGACRTTTGAAAGTTGAAAAATGTTCAACTTTTGTCGCTGTCGCTTAGCGTACAACCAATCAGTGAAGGTTTCATTGACTGACCAATGAGAGGATAGTATGCTACACACTGCAGTTAGCTAACACTTTCACCAAGTGATCACTAAAAAGCTTTGTGGGAATTTATTGGCACCAGGGTGAGGTTTATGGTAAGTTTTTCCTCATAAAACTGTATCTTGATGTGTGTTTGTTTTTCAATATCWTTAGCATCGCAAGATTTGTTTAGTTTACATGTCCGTAATGCACACGCCCCTTCAGAGTCAAGAACCAATCAAATTTTGTGGAGACAAACGACCTGAGAGCGCGATTCGCAACACTGCAATCGCTATCGCGTCCCGTGTGTCGGGTTTCACCCTGGCTGCGATGACAGCCGTTAATCGCTGTAGTTTGTCGCTGCCCGTGTGTCGAACATTTTAGAAACATGAGACGTGTCTCGTTCCAAAGCAAAGAAGGATTTATGCAGAATTTTCAAAACAGAAAAGTGAAAATTTCAGATTAATTACCWATCTGTGAAAGGTAATCTAAAGCTTTGACATAAAACAATGTGTTATACGTCAAAGCATAAACTGAGCCAGTTTCCATTGATGCTGTGTTCTTAAACTGAAACATCTGCAAACTGAGTGGATAATGATCTTAGAAAAAGGCCAAAGAGCCTCATTAACAAACCGCAAACGAAGGGATGAAGGGTGAGAGGTCAAAGACCCACTGAGACGTGCTTCTCGTCCTCGACACACTCATTTCCTTTAATGCTGAGAACAAATTTAAACTGTGGTGACAAAAAATGTTCAGAGGGAAGGAAGTAGGCTCTGGACTCACTGCAAGCTGCCAGAAAACCTTTTAAAGCAAATAAAGAGCTCTTCAGGTACTGAATGTTAATGAGCTAAAAAGACTAACGTAGACAGAAGTGTCCCATCATACCTGCATGGTTGTTTCAAACCACAGAAAAGCAAGTGAAATGCTGCATAATTAATTTTTTGTTCCATCATTCCAGGTTTGATTAAAATCGTTTTGCATCGTCCTCTTTTCTCAAGCTCTGTTAGCACCCGAACACCTGAGTACCACAGTTTGTTGTCTCATCTGATTGTAATTTAAGWTTCTCCGAGGAACACTTAGAGCTCTTTAGATTACAATTTAAGCCAACCATAGCTAGAAAAGAGCAGCGGTCGACAGTTATATGTACTAATCTACAACAATGATCTGCTAACAACACAAGAAAAAGCTAGCAGATACAAAGAATCAATACATTACACCTCCGCAGTGAGAAAGAGAGAGTTGTTGATGGATATTGAGCTAAAAATCAATCAAACGTTGGCAGAGCATTTACTATCACAGGCTCTCTGCATGAACTAATGATGTGGCAACTAAACAGCAACAACACAACTTCACTGACAACTCAAGGGGGGTGAAATTGGCTTTTTTTTCCCCACAGGCTTCACTCGGTCCTACTCAGGTCRACCCAGCCTGGGTTCGGAGTCTTCCATTGGGCGGTCTTAACAACTTTCAGCTCATTTTTTAGGACCTATTCGGACGAGGCGAGCTGAAGATTTGACGTCAGCAGGGCATTGATTGGCCAGTGACGGGTCAGTCATGAGCATCTCCTTCACATGAATCGAACCCACCATTTTTAAAACCTCACAGAACACACTATGGCTGTGTCTCAATTCAGGGGCTGGGTCCTCATGAGTGCGCATTTGTCGGCCGCATACGTCATTGCCCCGCGCGGAGGACAGTCCCAATCAGAAGGCTCCTCATCATGCGGCTGAGGAATGCGTCCTACTTCCTGTCAAAATCCGAGGATGTATCCATGTATCC
>NW_013953624.1:28690-31930 GCF_001266775.1 Austrofundulus limnaeus
GTTGTGTCAAAAAAACACGATCACAACATATTCAAATGAAAAGGAGCAGAAAGAATAAAATCTTATAACATCTGCCCCAATAAAAAAATATGTATCTAAAAAACGTACAACATCCAAATAATAAAACTCAACTTAATACACAATATAATTTAAAATAACAACTTCACAACAAAATACAAATATCAACCAAATCTTTGTTCATATCTCATTAAAAAAACTTTTAAGCATTCTACTAAATGAATAAATTGTTCCAGCATTCTTAATGTCACCAAGTACTGACTTTATTCTCATAATATTGTATGGGTATGGTATACAATATTACCATACCCATACAATATTAATATTGTATGGGTATGGTATTGTATATTGTATTGTATTTTCATAATATTGTATGTATTCATGGGCTGGGTCCTCATGAGGACCTAGCCCATGAATTGAGACACAGTCTATATCAACACTGTGGTCCTTTGAGGAGRTGCTTGTTGTCTGGTGACAGAATTCAAACTGAACTAGACTAAATGGGCTCAATTTATGAATTCTGATCAAAACTACCAAGACTGTGTTGAAGGGAAGTGCTGAAACCAAAGAATGGGAAAAGAAAAAAAAAAACACATTAGAGTTTGAGAAATGATTCCTTACAATCTGAATACTACATGATCACTCTCTGTTTTGGGGTTGATCAAAAAAGTAGTAATCCCCTCTTCTTTTATGTCCTCTGCTCTTAATCTCAGATTGTAATCCTGTCTTTTCAGGATGAAGATTACCCAGCGGCGTTTTCTTAAACAGGAGGTCAGACGTTCAGCAGCGGAAAGAAAAGCAGGGCAAGGATACAGATGTGAAAGGATGTGGAAAACGACTGAAGCAACAGAAGAGATTCAAAGGGCACAGAGGAGGAGGAGACAAAAAGCAGAGAAGAAGAGAGTACCGGGGTCAAAAGGTCACAATTTGAGCTCCACAGGTGGGCTATGAGAATTAGATCAGCTTCAATAGACAAAAAGTTAAGGTTAGAGTTTAAGTTTCCGCCTTAAGGGAAAATTTGACCTCTTTAAATTTTAATCACAGGCTGTAGATAAAGAAAAGAAATAACTGTTATAAGAGAGAAGAAGAAGAAGAGAAATAAACCAACGCTTCAGTTGATTATGATTTCCCACATCTTCTGCAGATAAACCCATGACTGGAATGACTGGATTTAACTTCAACACAGAGGTTTGTTTGACTCCTCTCTCTGCCTATAGGCATCACAGCAGCTGAAACTCGTTTCTGACAGACTCTCAGAGGTCACGGTTTGTTTRTTTTTTTAAAAGCAATTTTAAGATTTGCCTTAACTTCATGTTTGTTTCTGGTGCAAAAGTTGTATGGCAAAAACATTGCACAATCCATTGCATCAACATTAAATTTCTACTTACTGTAACGACCMACCCAACATAAACAGCTTTGTTTTTGATCCATTATCTAATTATTACCAGCATCTCCCCTACCAGTATCCACGAAGGACCCCTGGCTCACCAACAACACCGCCCTCCACCCCATGAAGGTCATGGTAAGTAATAAATTAATAATAAACGTGTTTGCACATGACCCATTCTGTGGTGTCACCAAACATACGTTTGTTATGTCAGCATGGACACTGTACTTGTCTGAAAGACTGAAGACGGGTGACATGGAGCCCCATTAACAAGCTTCCAGAGAGGCTCTCACTAAATCGGACTCCAATTTTCTTCTGCCACTATTATTTTCCTCCCATCATTATAGCTGCAGCAGATAAGTGTTTTTTTTTTTTTTTTGACAAATAGCTGAAACCATTAAAATCAGCAGTTCATATCTGAAAATGGTTTTTATAATCTCTTTAGAACAGGCAGCWGAACATGTCATTTATTCGGGTTTAAATCATAGCATTACCAGAAAACAACGTTTCTATTATTTTATGAGAACATTAGTGACGACCCAGACTCTTAATCCCTCGGTACAAAATAAAAAAACTGACAACACAAGAGCTGCAGACACGCTGTTTACACCCCGTTCTGTTTTTAGACAACAAATGCTCTGTGTGCTGAGCCGTCCTATTCTGGAAGCCTGATTCAGAACATAACACTGCTCCGAACTCAAACCTAACACACACACACACACACACACACACACACACACACACACACACACACACACACACAATGATGATGAGCTAAGATACGAGCCAGGACTGAGGACACAGAAATGTTGACATGAGGGTAAGTTTAGCACAGTAGCCTTATTCAGACTGCGTGGGTAGATTCCCCAACTCCCCCTATGAGTTACGTAACTTTAAACTTTGCAGGTGGACCAGGAGGAGCTCGTCAATCAGRACATACAGAAATATGTTAGTTTACTTTCAGTTTCATCCACAGTTTTCCTCTCTGAATGTATAAAACTAGACACTCGCTGCGCATCATGTGGATTTGCTCTGTCTGTTATTCAGGCAACAGAAAATGAAGCTACTCAGTGAAAGTCAGAAAATAAGAAAAAAACACAAGAATGATCATTGATAAAATCAAAGTGACAGATATTGTCAGATGTCAACTTCTATAAGTGCTAAATATACAATAAAGGTTCTAACAAAAATCAACAAACAGCTAAAGTGGACATTTTTCGTAGCCAATCACTGATATTTCGGATGAACGTTGTGGCTAATACAAGCCCCAAAACAAAAAGCCTAAAATAACTCTACGGTTTAGTTTTGTCACCACGAGTCAGATTCAGGTTTGTAACAAAAGCAGCATTTTGAACACCCACTGCCTTTCATGAGAAAGTTTTAAATGAAAACGTTGCAATAAATGTTAGCATTTAGACCAGGTTATGTGATAACCGTCACTTCAACGTTAAATTAATGTCTTGATTTAGCCCTTGTTGTCCTTTAAATTGATTGCCATGCACGTTCCTTAGGAAAAAAATCAGCCAGTTTACGTAACAACTTCAAATTATTAATTTTTTATATTCTTCTTTCCACAATGAATTAGTCAATTTGTTAGAGCGGAGTGGACAGTCTTGGGTTTCGAGGGCCGCTGACCTGCATATTTTACTTGTTTCTCTGCTCCAACACACCTGACTTAAAAAAAGAACCAGGATTGCAAACCCGTTTTAGAGCTACCTCAGACAAAAATTCAAAAAATGTATCCATTTTACACAAAATATTAATATGTACGGAGCCCACGAGGGGACATGGGGGGATTTTTTTTTCTTTTGCATTACCTCGCAATACCTTTGCGT
>NW_013953624.1:32459-34583 GCF_001266775.1 Austrofundulus limnaeus
ACACACACACACACACACACACACACACACACACACACACACACACACACGATATTCTCATTAAAATAAAAATGTATTTAACTTGACTTGTGCACAATGCTAGTTTCTGTTTTGTTTTTATGCTTCTACTAACCTGGATTTACTAGAGCYGTTGCAGCACACAGCTTCTTTTACTGACACCTTGCTTTGAAGGAAACTAATAGGAAAAAGCTGTTCTGCACTGTGGAGCATCTGATTCTCTGGTGAAAATAAGTGTGACCCACTTAAAGGCTGAGTTATTGTCRTGCTTTGAGTACTCAGTCAAGGTGCGAGAATCAGAAGGGCCACTCAGTTGAATCCGTGGCAAAAGCCTTTACCTTAAAACATCGTTAACAATCTCATCTCATGAGCGTATATCTCGTCTCAACCTGACTTGTAAGATAAGGGTCTTGTTGCTCCTCATAAAAAAACACAGTCTTCTGTGAAATTGTGAATTAATCTGTGTAGCAGTACCTGACTGAAATGCTGAACATGAAATGTTGGACGGGCTGCACCAGATTTAGTCAGTGATTTTTTTGATAGATGTGCTCACAGAATGTAAAAACTGCAAGTGAMTTAGTTTTCTTTCATAGCGTATGACTCAGGGCTAAAAAGCTGTGTGTTTGTGTGTGTGCGCCAAACACTGGACCTCTGATGRGTTCAGTATTTGTGTGTTAGTTAATCCACTGTGTTCACACTCACGCAGCATCACTGTGGTGTGTGTCTACTCACTGTCAGCTTAGCCTACTCGGTCTGTAATCCAGAAACACTGAGACAACTGAAAATAAGAGGCCTGGAAATAAACCTGTGAAGCATCTCAACAATTCTCATTTCACACATCGTTTCTCTCGTCGCTCCCTATCTCTCCTGCTCAGACTCTCCCCTCGTTAAAGCGTCATTTACCGCCGGCCCGCATCAGATAGGGGGGGAATCACATTCCATCRGTTGCCCCGACAACAGACGCGAATGAGTAGAGGCGGCCTCGCACCCTCCTCGCCGTAATCGCCAGAGACGCGAGTCGAAGGCGAGGACCATCAGTCAGCTCCCATTCAACAACGCTCACTCCTCCCACTTTCCTCTGTCTGAATGACCAAACAATGACAGACTTAAAACACACACACACACACACACACACACAACTCGCCCTGCTGCTCTCAGCCTAAAGCTTTACAGAAACTCTGATAATTAGGCCTTTTGTTAATGTCAGAAACATTGTGTTTAGTTTATTTCAGTCTGCATTCTGTCATCTTCTAATTGAAACATTACAGATGGAGAAAAGCTCAGAAAWGTGAACTGTTGAGTTCACTTCCAAAATGAATGAAAGTATTAATTAAAGTCATCCATTTTTCTATTCATTACATTTAATAAAATGTTAAAGAATGAGAAAACGTTGGGTTTTATGCTCAAGGAGGCAATCAAAGTAGTTAAAATGGGCTGATTCATGGAATTAAAGCTTTTTCCCCTTTCAGCTCTTGAAGGTGAGTGTTAAACTGTCCTCTCTCCCAAAAAAAAATAAGAGAAACAATTGAAAATATTAAGAATCATAAATTTAAAACTAAAAATAAATTACCAGATAAATGCAAGAGTACTGTTTAAAATGCACATCTCTGCTTAGTAAAATTATAACACAGTTAACTGAAAACTTTATTAATATTACAAAATAAGAAAACACTGGTACGAAGTTTCTGAGTTACAAAGATTTGCTGCTTTTCTTTTAATGACTGGTCTGTTAGCTCAACATAGTTACTATAAAAAAAMCACCAGCTTGAACAACAACAAAGGCCAAGTTTTTAAGAAAATTAAAATTTAGAAGACAAACCAACATGTTTCTTAAGAAACTGTTCAAAATGTTTGATGCTAATAAATATGTWACTAAGCTTAGCTCTTGTTAAATAAAATTCTGATTAAGTAGCTGAACATGTGTTCATTTAAGGTTGTGTTTACTTCATTATAAATGAAGCCCAATAGCCCAATACGAACTTCTTGTTTCCAAAATATAAAACTTYAGAATTGACCTACTTTTCATCGTTGCCTTGGTGAGTTTTAATTTACTTTTGATTTCCTGTCTGTTCAGTAAGCTGAACATAATAAGGTTACAGGCAGGGA
>NW_013953624.1:35211-37388 GCF_001266775.1 Austrofundulus limnaeus
ACACACACACACACACACACACACACACACACACACACACACACACACACACACACACACACAAGCCGACTTTATGAAGCATCCATACTGAACAGTTCTGAACAAAGCAATTCTGATACCTGTTGACGTCTATCTCAGACTAAAACTACCACAATTCCGTTAAAAAACAACAACAACAACAACAACAACATGCACGAAAGGATGAGTCAGAAAACTCAAACAACTTGCAAAATGCTTAAAGCTGTCTTGTTTAACCCTTGACTCTTGGGCTGCTAAGAGGAAAACCTGGCTCCTGGGATGCCTTTGAGCAAGGCTTTWTCCCTCACCAACGGACAACAAAACCAGTGCGACCTGCTCAGTCGCCTACAAATACTCCCAGAGTGCTGTCAAACAGGTTAGCAAAAGAGGACAGGGTGGTCTGCCTCCAGCCCCTGAAAGCCCATAAAAGGTGTCCTGAGATGGAAAAAATGTCTCTGTGTGTCGTCTTGTGTACCTGAGTGTGCTGCTGAGCGGATTCTTTGCACCGCAGAGACGCAACGATCAGGGTGTCAGCTGGCAAAACATGTTGCTCCTCTCTCTCAGAGGACTGCAACTCTTTTTAACAATTACTTTCAAATCAATCTGAAATTGAAGGGAATAAAAACTGTTATTTGGGAACTTTAAATCGCTTCTGAGTGGCAGCGCAAAAGCCACAGTGGCTTTTCATCTCTATTTAGACCCACTCGTATTTTTTTAAAGCTATCCAACTGCTTCAAAGGTATCTGAAAATGGATTTCTGGACTGGGTCACAGAGGAATCTGCCTGTTACTCAACATGTGGAGGCAGAATATAGTGGCACAAGCATAAGAGGCAATCATGCTGCATATAACAGGGAGGCTGTGGATGGCTCTCATCCAACAAGGAGCTCTGCACACAAAGTGGGAAAACAAACCACCTCTCCAGGCATATGTTTATAACCCCTTAAATATCATATATAGGTGTAATAACTAGCACACAGACAGCTCCTCAAATAAGGCTCCCATGTGCGTGTCTGTGTTTAGCATAAAGTGTATCATCATGTAAACACTTCTGTTGAAATTACTTGTGACGATTATATACTTACATGATGATCAGAAAGAGGCTGATTTCTATTCAGTTTAGGGAATAATTAGGAAATAAAAGTATGCCGAATTACATATATGCTCCTAAAATGTAAGTAAACATAAAAGCACGTTGATTGCATAATAATTTCAAACATAAATTTTATAAATTTGCATTTTGTAAATGAAGTGTGGCGTGTTTTAGCACAAATATTAACGCGCGTGGACATGTTTAAAGCCACTACATGAATGGAAAATATGTTGTTTGTAAAGACGGTTGGGAACTGCTAACAAAAACTCGACGGTTTAGACAGGTTTTTTTTTATAAATAACATGAATGTTTGTTTGACATTTTCAATGAATTAACGCCTCAGTTTAAACATGAAGGAGCAACAAAACATGAGAACTCTTTCTCCAGGTTGGGCAAACGTTTTGCTAGCTCGTGTTTTGCTAACTTCGAATAATATAAATACGTATTTACCATTCTCACAGCCGGTTGGAGCGACTGGATCCCCACTTCTGAGAAACTTTTCTCCACAGCAGCACAACCAGCTCCAAACATAATCAGCRGGCTCGAACTGGATGTCCCGCTTGGTTCTCGTCGGAATTAATAAAAGTGACCGTCGATGTCGGCGGCGCAACAGATGCCATAGCCGCTCCACCAAGAAGCCGCTGCAGCAATCTGACCAACTACCGTGAAGGTACGGATTCTCACTCCACCAGCTCGTCGCGGTAATCCACCTAAAGCCCCGCGAGYCAGAGAAGCACATTGTGTTTACGCTCCGCCCACCACTGCAGACTGAAGGGAGGGGCCGCAGGTCATATCGAATATACCCACATCTCACAACTGAATAGTCTTCTTTTTTCACCAATCCCATTTAGAGATATAAAAACAACGGGTGATATGAAAAGGTAGACAATGGAAAAAGCATTAAGGTATTTTCCAAACATAAACAAATCATAGACTAATCTTATAGTGCATAAAAAGGAAAGAAAATTGTATAGGTCCTCTGGACGGGTTCTTCTTTAATGAAACGTTTCGTCTCTCTTCCAAGAGACTTCTTCAGTCTGAGAGTTTCAGGCAAAATGCAGGCTTTT
>NW_013953624.1:38483-45145 GCF_001266775.1 Austrofundulus limnaeus
ATCATCATGTGAGTCAAACTGCAGACTGATGAAGTGAAGAACCGTTTCTACATTTAGATCATGTGGAGGATGTAAAACTGAAGCCATGTTGAAAAAACAGGTTGTGTGTTTACACCTGGCCTAAATGTAATATGATGGTTTAAAGAGGTGAAAGGATGGATGAATTACTCCACACAGGTTTCAGTTTGACTCATAAATTATTTAAAGGCCCAGCAGCTCTCATAGCCCGGCTGATAAAGGCAACAATTAGTTTGGGCCCGTCATCTGATCCAGACCRGCTGATAGTTTATTGTCCAAACACACATTAACAATTCATCCTCTGAAGATCAGACCCCTGGCTGACACCCTGCCTCCACCTGCCGTCTAATGAGAAAACGCCCATTTATTTGGCTCATCCGTCATTCTTTGTCACTTTCCTCGCCTTATTTCTAATTCCCACGTGGACCTGAAGTCCACTTTACCAGAACAGTGGATGAGTCAGAGGCTTGTTAATCATCGTGGGRAAAGTGTTGACAGGTTACGCGCTCTGAGGCTCGGTGATTCAAGCTGCAGGACACAGAATGCCACCTGGTGCTGGAGCTGCCTGCAGGGCCGAAAAGCTCCAATCCTTTAAATCTGACCCCGGCTGAGTCAGTGGGGTTATTTCTGTGAGGGCCTGAGTGCATCTCAAGTATGCTCTTTGCATTTCTGCKTGACGGCTACACACAACACATCCCTCTCAGGTGGAGTAAATCCTCAGTCCCAACCCAGTTCTCCTGGGAGGTGATGGATCAAACCCATCTTTACGAAGGGCGAAAGAGAGACAGGAGATTGCGAGTTAACTGTGGCATTTAATTAAGGTGCAGCTTGGAACACTCATTGTACTTTCAAATTGATTTGGTTCAGAGAAATCATCCCACATGGGCTCCCAGGAAACAAATTTATCCTGTAAAGTGCCATTAAGAGCTGATCTCTAATGGGTGCTTGTGAGCGAGTAAAAGTGGAAAATAACACCAGGAGAGGGTTATAAAACTCCTCTCTCTGCCTGCTTTAAATCCCCGAGAGCAAATAAACAGGCAGTGGGAATTCATCTTGAGTTTACCGCAATATGACTTTTAATAAGTGCAATAACTTTAAACTCGGAAGGTTTTAAGTATGAAAAACAAATATCGGCTCAGCGAAACGGCATAATATTAAAATCTGTCATTTACTTGGTTAAAGAAAACTGAGCCAAAATGCAAAAAAGTGGGATTAAACTTAAAAAACCACTTTCTGTCTGATTCTCAGTCTGCTGTAGAATGGAGTTATCACACAATGCCAAGATGGAAAGACAACAGCAATGATCTTAAAAAAAGCAAGAAATTCCCCCCAAGGTCAGACTGTGCAATCATCAGAGAAATAACCAAAAAAAAAAAAAAAACTAAAACTACAGTCACGTTGCAGGTCTTTATGCTCAATTCCATTTTCATTTATTTATGCTCAAATTTGATTTTTTTTTTGTTGTTGTTTATGTATTGTGATCTCCATCAGACTCTAATGTGAAAAGTCCACCTCCCCGAAGAGACCCGCAGAAGAAGAAGTGAAACATTGTGGAAAAAAAAAGGGGTCAGATTTTGAAAAGAAAAATGTCATAAAGAATTCTGATTTGAATTYGTGGTTGCATGATGGACTCGTTTTGCAGCTACAGGAGCAATGAGTTGACCAGGAGCTCCTCTGTAATGTGAGGCCATTTGTCTGACAGCTGAAGCTTTTGGATCAAACTGACTCATGAAACCATATAGACGGAAGGTGAGCTCATTTTCTGTCTTAACAATAAATGTTGAGGTTTATTATCCAAAATGGTTACGAAATTCACTAGTGCATCAAGGAATTTAGCATTTGCATGCGCTTACATAATCCATGCTGCTGTAATCCCAAGWTGCCATTGTTCTTGGTTCTTTACGAACTTCCTGCTCCACTTCCTGTCTCTATGACACCAGGTTCAACCTCAGCAGCACCAGGAACGTCCGGAACAATGATCCTGGTTGGGAGTATTTACTCTTGCTGGACATTTTTTTTCAATCTCAGGATGTTCTGCTACATTTGAGGAAACCTGCTGTTTGGATTACTGGATATCAGTAACACGAAGCACTCCTATTGAAATTACGTGAGCAAAAATAAACAGTTATTTCTGAACAGTTTTATTCCACACAAATTTTGTTATTTTCTGTATGTAGACAGATGAATTTGAAGCTAAAGGACTTTATTTTATTCTATTTCTTTTTTTAAAAAAGAGTGTTGGAACCAGGAAGTATTTATGCTGAAGCAGGATAATGAYTGACCCTTTGCATGAAACAAACCAAGCTGAAAAATAAAGGAATAAACAGGAAGTATGGAATGCAAAATATGAAGACAAAACCTACAAACAAAAACACTCTGCACGTGTTTAGTCGCATTTCTATGCTGATGGATTTTTACTGCTCTTTTAACTCATTAAAAACTGCTTCTTCCAGCTGCTTTTTCAGCTAACATTTTATTGTTATTTACTTCACTGTTCTTACATTTTGCTAATTGTTTTACTAAATGATAAGTTTAAATGTTAAATAATAAATMCTAAATCTAAATGTAAAAAGTTAAATGTTGTAGTTATATTTAAGTATTTTGGATTTAAACTCAGCCTTTGCCATGGCACTTAACTCTTGCTAGGATGATGTCATCATCCTGAAACAATAGCAACTGCTAACGCTTGAATGCAGCTAATGCKTCCCTACAAAATATTAAACTTGCAATTGCGGCCGCCGGCCGAGGTTGCACTCTAAACTGCCTGACCACAGGTACCACCCAAATTGTTTTCAATGAGCGCATTTTGAATTCCACTTGGGCCAGCTCCTCTGGGGGAATCCCAAGRCGTTCCCAGGCCAGCCGAGAAACATAGTCCCTCCAGCGTGTCCTGGGTCTTCCTCTGGGCCTCCTCCCAGTAGGACACTGCCCGGAATACCTCATCAAGGAGGCGTCCAGGAGGCATCCTAATTAGATGCCCAAGAGGTAGGTCTGGATCTGTCTGCTTAGGCTGCTGCCCCGCGACTCGACCCCGGATAAGCGGAAGAAAATGGACTGACAGATGGACATTTTGAATTCTTGATCTTCAACAGCGCTAGTAGCGATTAGCGTTTGCCATATATAATTTATCCACAGTCTGACCCTGGCCACAACTGCAAGTTTGATGTCTTGTATGTAAGGGTTAGCAGCATTAGCAGTGTTAGCAGCATTAACAGCATTAACAGCGTTAGCAGCATTAAAAATGCTAGTAGTCTTAACAGCATTAAAAGTGTTAAAAGTGTTAGCAGCATTACCAGCGTTAGCAGCATTAACAGGGTTAGCAGCATTAACAGCGTTAGCAGCATTAACAGCATTAGCAGCATTACCAGCGTTAGCAGCATTAACAGYGTTAGCAACGTTAACAGCATTAGCAACGTTAACAGCGTTAGCAGCGTTAACAGCTTTAGCAGCATTAACAGTTTTAGCAGTGTTAAGAGAGTTAGCAGCATTAACAGCGTTAGCAGCATTAACAGCGTTAGCAATGTTAACAGCGTTAACAGCATTAGCAGCATTAACAGCATTANTTAGCAGCATTAACAGCATTAACAGCATTAGCAGCATTAACAGCATTAACAGCGTTAACAGGGTTAGCAGCGTTAAGAGCGTTAGCAACATTAACAGCGTTAACAGCGTTAACAGCGTTAACAGCGTTAGCAGCATTAACAGCGTTATCAGTATTAGCAGCATTAACAGCAATGACAGCATTAAGAGCATTAACAGCATTAACAGCATTAACAGCGATGGCAGCGTTAACAGCATTAACAGCGTTATCAGTGTTAGCAGCATTAACAGCGTTATGCTAGCATTAACAGCATTGACAGCATTAACAGCAATGACAGCATTAGCAGCATTAACAGCGTTAACAACGTTAGAAGCATTAACAGCATTAACAGCGTTAGCAGCATTAACAGCAATGACAGCATTAACATCATTGACAGCGTTAGCAGCGTTAACAACATTAACATTATGACATCCATCCATCCATTATTTTGACCCACTTCTTCCTTTCAGGGTCACTGGTGCCCATATCCAGCAGTCCTTTTGGGAGTACCTTGGACAGGAGAAGGGGTTATCTGCGGAATCAAAGTGGGCRTGTCACAAGAGTGGGCGTGTCTAAACCATAAACACTGTGGGCTACGAGGCCTACATGACGGTATCCTTAGACCCTGCTTGACCTGTATACAGCCTGACCCTGACCCCAACTCTAAGGTTAACCAGGAGAAATGTGACCCAAGTAGGGTTCTCCAGAAAAAGTGGTGCTGTACAGTAACGCCCCTTTTGTTCTTGTCCAATCAGGTGGTGCTGTRTGGTGACGCCCCCTTTTTGCTTGTCCAGCCAGGTGTGTCCCCTTGAAAAAGTCCGTCAAATCAGGTGTGTCGCTTTAGAATCGCCTTTCGTTGTGACACGCCTACTCGTCCGCAGAGACCCCTATTTGCTGGACAGGTTGTTGCAAATCCATCACAGAGACAAAAAAGACAACCATTCACACTCTCACTCAGACCTAGGAACAGTTCAGATTAGAGTTATTAGAGTTACCAATCACCCTGACATTCAAGTTTTAGTATGTGGGAGAAAACCCATGCTTGCACATACAAATATTCTAACTTTACAGGTCCAAGACTGGGATTTGATTTGACAACCTTCTTGCTGAGAGAAAAATTAGTAAGAAAAGTGAGCTAAATAACAATAATGTTAGTGGAAATATTTTAACACTCAGGAAATGAGCTAAAGTGAGTAACATTCTTTAATATTTATTTTACACCCATAGTGACGCAAGACTTAACAAACACAGGATAGAGGCAATACATTTATTTCTGACTAACACTACATTTGAGAATGCATGTTTTTGATCCTGTCCTCTATAATGCTGACTTAAAATATAGCAAAGAATATGTAGCTTGTAAGTTCATACTGTATGTGATGAGATCAACCTGCCAAAGGACGAGAAAGACTGCAACAATAAGATAAAAAGAAATCAGAATAAATCTGGATACACTTGACTGGAGATTGAAGCAGAGGGTTTAAAAAAAGAAAAGCTGTGATGATGAAACACAGAGCAACACTGAGGCTGTGTGAGCAGAAACAGATTTGTCATTTTATGCTTTTATAAACAAAATTTATGTGTTTATTCAAAAACTACTTGGGGAAAAACACTAATAGGAACTTTATCCAGAATATGTTTTGACTGCGCACACGTGATTCTGGTTAAATCNGAAAAACACTAATAGGAACTTTATCCAGAATATGTTTTGACTGCGCACACGTGATTCTGGTTAAATCCCTCCAGCTGTCAGTAAAACAAAAAGGTCGACCGCTAATAAATTCCTCCTGATGGCTGTAATCACCTTGTATGGAAGCCCATTTCCACCACCCTGATAAAAAATAAATAAAACTTGTATCTCATAATTATGACTTAGCTATCTCATAATTATGAGATACTATCTCATAATTATGAGATAGCTAAGTCATAATTATGAGATACTATCTCATAATTATGAGATACAAGTTTTATTTTTTTTTATCAGGGTGGCGGAAATGGGCTTCCATAACCTTGCGTCTGTGTGGGGGGAAAAAAGCAGGCGAAACAAAAATGAGATTTGAATCTGAGAGCGGTATTCATCCAGAGTCTGAACCAGACAGGAAGGGAAAGTCTCCAGGGCAGACAGTGTGTTCAGACATGATGAGCACAAAGACTTTACTGTAAAACACACACACTCTCAGATCATCTGACGCCTTAAAGAAGGCGGCAACACCTCAAAAATAGAAACTTTTAATACATCTCAGAGAGATCGAGGAGGTTCTGAACTCATCTAATAACTCAAACTGTAAGGAGCATCCAGTGGCATCTGTTGGGAATATGTTMATATCCTGCAAATCACAGCAGCAGAATATCAAAACCAGCTGCTGGGCGGACGTGTTTGCACAACTCCTCCTTTATCTTTGGTGTCAAATGAGAGAAAGACAGAAACATCTCCACTGTCAGTGCAAATTTCCTAACTAATGAGGTTTGTTTGAAAAGAAACAAGCGGTGAGGGAGGAAAGCTGCTGACGTGGCTCGGTCTGAGCGTGCTCGTGTTTCCTGAGCAGAAATAATCGGCCTGACGTGGTTCTATCAGACGCTCCGAGGTCAGCTGTCAGGTCGGGCTTGTATGAGATGTAAACTTCATGCTGACGTCCATCAGCTAAAACATTAAAACCACGGGCAGCTGAAGTGATTATCACTGATCTGATCAGCATCACCTGATGTCAGGTCTTAAATCTGAACTGTGCCGAAAACTCACATGTGGCCAAAAAGTCCAAATGAATAAWAAATAGCTTTGATCAGGTTATGTTCTGCATTTCTCTTCATATTAATGAAATAAATAATATTAATAWTGAAGCTGTTTTTTAAAATTTACTTGTAAACATAACTCTGAATACATTTAAGCAAACTGCTGGAAAAAAAGTGCAATTTCACACACAAGAAACTGAAATAAAGTGTTCTGCTAAAATATGGAATATGCTTTAACAACGCAAAAGGCTTAAAAAGATGATAAACAACTAGCCAAATGCTAAAATAGAGCTAAAAAAGTTCACAACGCTGGTTAAATGATATATATGTATAT
>NW_013953624.1:46070-49301 GCF_001266775.1 Austrofundulus limnaeus
GTATTTCTACAGGCAAAATAATTGCAAATAAAGTTAAATATTTTGAAAAGTATAAAAGTTACAAAAACAAAAAGTCATAGCACTGTTCTCCTGAATGAGCTGAACGTTTTGACGTGAACAGCYAAAAGCAACCAGGATAGCTTCCCTCCTCCCCCTTCTCACACTGTGCAGCTCTTTTTAGTCTCTCTATAAAAGATTTATTTAAAGCCATGTTAAAGCTTGTTTTTATCCAGCCGTGTCTTTTGTTCCAAACCGATCAGGAGAACTAAACCAGTAGGTCACTTGAATGGACAAGCTGGGGGTGGGGAAAGGTCGACAGGTTGGAAAAAGGAGGTCAGCGGTAAATTTAAAGCTCAGCAGCAGAAAGATGGAGTTTGGTCTCAGCTGTAAACACTGATGTAGTGTAGTTACATAACAAGCTGCTGTGTAAAAGACGAGACAACAGCGAGCGGAGAACAAAACTAACTCAAAAAGCAGATGGTCYACTGAATGAGCAGGGTAAGGGTGGGTGTTTTAGTACCCTGAGGGGGACATTAAGAACTCAAACTGGGAAAAACAAGCTTCACATAATAATGAAATGATGGATTCTGCTACAAACTGTACAAAATACTGATCTTTGTATTTTCTTGCAGGAATTATTTATTATTTATACAAGACCTCTGCTAAAGGATGAATATAATAAATTCTGGATAGGAAACTGCCCGGCTGATAATAATATCACAGTTTTTCAGGAAAGTTGAACCCAAGAAGGCCGACTTGAAGCGAGGAAAACACAAAAGATACGTAAAATTAAKTTAAACGAAAAAGTAAACGCTGAAAAAATAAAGCTATTTACAAAAAACACCGAGAATCAAAGGGAGAATCACACAAGGAGGAACAGAAGGAGCAAGAGGGCTGAGGTGAAGTGGCTGCAGCTGTGACAGGTGAATCACAGGTATTTTCAAAATAAACGTAAAAATAGCATCTTTATATAAATGATGCAGTTTGAAAGAGTTTTCTAGACATACTAAACCCAGTTCTGAAATGTGGGTCAACATTCAGTGTAAACAATGTATTTTTCTGAATAGATATATCCTTTTAGAAGGACATAGCCATCGCTGAGTGTCCAGTCGTCTTAATTTTGGCCGTAATATCCTGCCATATATTAGCACCATGTTCCCTTTAAATGTATTTAATTCCTATATGTGGCATTTCTTATAAAGTTTTATATTTGCTTGGTTCTTTAGTTTTTCTCTAACGTGAGCTGATATGACTCTAGCAACATCTTCATGCTTTCATAGGACAGTGAGGCTGTTTGAAATAAATATCAAAGTGGGGGTCACGCTTTGAAAGTGTGCAGGGGAGGTTTACTTTTATGTGCCGTCCGTCTKCACGTCCAAGTCATTGCCCAGCACCCGCAACTGGCAGCTTGTGACATTTCAGCTGCTTTGTCTCCTCCCTGAGAGGTTTCTGGTCYCTGGAGAATTAATTTTATTTCAGGCCTTAAATGACAGCCATTGAGATGTGTAGGCRTAGCGGGAGGGGATAAAGCCACAGAAAGAGTGTGGTGTGACATTAAACAAGAGGTCAGGGAGACATAAAACGATGCTCTAAATGTCAAAAGCTTAAATAAAACAGAGGTTTAATGTTGGGTGACTCACGAAGAAAAGTCTCACTTAAATGCAGTCAATGGAAAAGTCAGTGTTGAGACTTTTGTTTTTCAGCTTGATTTTTTTTAAACAAACCCCATATTTAAGTACCTCTGTATTTTCTTTCTGACAGTGATATGAAAAGACATGGAAAGTTTTCAGCTCCTTCAATGCTGAACTCTCATAAAACACAAATCCTAATCAAGACTCCATCATCTTGGAAGTCAAAAGGATCATTTGCTGATTGCACAAAAAGTATTAACATCAACACGGCTGTCAGGAAAGAAAACAGTGGGACAAAACTAAATAAATGGACTATTGAATTAGTTTGTGTTGTTCGTGTAAAAGAATATTCTGTTAAGAATCTTCAAGTGCTAATTTTCATTCAYAAACTCAGATTGTTTTTATATCTTATTTTCTTCAAGTCTTTCAGGTTCAGATTTGGCTAGCCTARCCTAGCTAATTGGCTAAGCTTTAACAATAAAATGATTTATTGTGTTTGTAACAATGACAGAAAACAATATGAGAAAAATAAAGCAGAGAAATTATAGCTTCTCCAATAATAGAGAGGAGAAACTCTGTGTTTCCAACACAAAGCCTTTTACTCCTCTTCAGAGCAGGTGGCTGCAGGCCACAGACAACAAGGTTATATGTTAATGAAGGTGGGAACACACACAATCTGCATAATCACATAAACACATGAGTTTGTATTTCTATCCTTGTTAGGACTTTAGATTTACTTCTATTCATTTCTGTTGCCCAACTCTGACTSTAAACCTTATCATGACCAGTAACCAAAACAAATCTAAACTTAGTTTACAACTTTACACGGTAAACGCCAACTGAACAACCAAACCCAAAAAATATGGAGCTAAAAAAGTCTCAATWTTCACAAATGCACGCACAGAGGACAGGATCCTCATGTGCACAGGTCACAATATTTTATTTTTTATTTATTTTATTCTTTTATTTTATTGAAAAAAAATCTATAAAGAGTAAAATAAAAAGTAAATCATGTCCTGAATGAAAAGGGTGCAGAGTAACGAAGATAATCTTACAACATCTGCCTCAAACCTATTACCAATTAGCATTTATTTAGTCTTAATTTAAAACGAAGTTTGTATTTTCACAAATTCTGCCTGTGTCATCTCCAATGTCCATTTAATATCTTTAGTCAAACAAAAACAAATGTGGTATCATCTGCAAATAAAACATATTTTAAAGCCCTCACACACTAACCAATTCATTCACTTATAAAGTAAACAATTTTGGTCCAAGCACAGAAACCTGAGGAATTCCACATAAGTCATTCACAAATATACCATGATTTGCAAACTGCATATATATTTATGTGTGCATAAGAAATGCATGTTTGAATCTTGTTGCATGCACATGTGAATCATGTGTGCGCATTTGTGAATTTTGAGACTCTGTTAGCTCCATACAAAATGTATATCACCAAAAAAACCAGCACTTTGGTTCCCAAATGTACTAAAAAGGTAAGAAGACCCAGTTATGGACACACACACACACACACACACACACACACACACACACACACACACACACACACACAGAGAGAGAGAGAGAGAGAGAGAGAGAG
>NW_013953624.1:49311-53630 GCF_001266775.1 Austrofundulus limnaeus
CACACACACACACACACACACACACACACACACACACACACACACACACACACACACACACACACGTTTGTTCTTGAACCCCGTGGGGACCTTCCATTGACTTCCATTCATGTTTTTTAGACTTTATAGCCTAACCCTGAACATATACCCAAAAATTAACCTCACAGGTACTTACCTGACCCAAAAACTAACCTAAACCTTGGCCCTAAACCTAACCCCACACCCACAATTTGCATTTGGACCCGTGGGGACCTGACATTGGTCCCCACAATTCACTTCGGTCCCCACGAGGCTGCTTGTTTTGGGGAAAATTGTTCCTACGTTGTAGGAAAAACCTGTACACACACACGCGTGCGTGATGCTGAATATTTCAACCAGACAAGTCAGCTGTTAATAATGTTTTAATGTCAGGAGACAATATTTCTTACTCTTATGCATTTTATAGTAAAACATGATAAATATTTGTTTCATTTGTTTGATTAAAAAATTTTTAAGCAACATAATCTCAATATCAATCCATTACAGATTAAAGTGTATAAATCTATAAATAGGTGATTATATTTGGATCGTGGCAACAGTTTTGTCTTTTAACTGTAAAATTAAAGTTACAGTCTTGTTGAAGTAGGATTTTAATATTTTGAGTAAAATATGGTTCACATTGTTCGATTGTCTGAAASAGAAAAATACCCAAAGCAGAAATAGAAACTACTTTTCTTGGTTTTTCGTTGACATTTTGCCCTCAGGGTTTCACATTCGGTTCCGATGATGAATTACATTTCTGAATGTATTTGGATTTCTCAGCAGCTGCTGGTTTTTCAGCACAGTAAGAAGTTTCCAGAGCAAAAAGCTGAGTTTGACTTTTTCTGTCTTTTTTTYAGTCATAAGACCAAATTGTTTCCAGGCACAGACTGATTTTGGTGAGAGTGTGGATTTACATTATATTTCATACTATGGAAAAAAAGAATTTGTGTGAGTAATGGACTGAAAGGAACCAGCGGCACTAAGTAATGAACCAGAACCAAAAAAAAAAAAAACCAAAAACCATTGCATTTATTGCAGAACAGATATGTGAAAAAGTTTCCCATTCAGAGTTTTATGGGATTTTTATTGTCTTTAAAAATTGTTTATTATTTATAAATTCATTTATTATTAAAATAGGATGTAAAATAGGGGTTTAATTTAAGGGCAAAGTTTGATTTAGTGTGTTTTAAAGAAGCCACTTCTGTTTTTTAAATGGTGTGTGCTGCACCATACAGCGCTTACACAGCAGTTCATAGACCAGCTGCAGAAAAATGTTGCTTTGCAGTTATTCGCAGTAAAATCTATTTGAGTCTTTCATTTCCTGAAAAGGGGGTGTAATATAAGTTAATGCTTTGTCTGATTGAAGCGTCCTCAGATTTAAACTGAAGACTTAATAAACCCTAAAAGTTCTTTTCAGTTGTCTGTTTTCTGCCTGGGGCTGACTTTGTGATGAGAAGAGCTGCTGAATCAKCCAAAAAACTGTAAAAAGACTGAAACTGTCTGACTTGAATGAGCAAAAGTTGAGACGCGTYGAATAAATACATTTAAAACACTGGTTAGAACCAGTGATAAAAACAATGGAAGTTGTGAAAAAGTTTCTTTAAAACAGAAACAAATAACTTTTATACAATTAGCTCTGAGGTTCAGAGGCTATTTTAATMCATAAAAAACTGTAGTTGCACTTTTACTTCCTTTAAATAATGAACCGTTCAGCTTAAAGTGGGATTCTGTGGAGAACATGTGAACAAAGAATATCTTACTTGTTGTAGATGGCGTGTTAAAAACAGCACCGATCTTAAAAATGACTATTTTGTAAAACTAACTTTTTTACCTCAAATTCTGTTTATTTGCTTCACTTCTGCAGCCTGGAGTTCTTTGTGCAGAAATATCAAAACGATAGGAAACAACTTTTCACATTGTATCAAACTGACAGCAATGTAAAGGTTTATAAAATCATTAAATTGCAGTAAACTCTATAAAATGCTTTAAACTGAGTCAGAAATAACCTTTATTTGTCCAAACCAAGCTTTCAGGTCAGCTATTAGTGGTTGATCAAAATAAGCGTAATAATCTGAAATTTTGTTTTAACGATTAAAAAAAAGTGGGGGAAATCTTTTTAAATGCTCTGCAGGTAAATCAAGATTTTTTAAGATGCTGGAATGATGAAGAGATAAACACGAGGGAGTGGGCAAAATAAGAGATCAGTTGTATACAAACAAAGATGGCAGACCGMATCGGCTGTGAAAATTTAGCTGATAAAAACGCAACATTCTGCTTCTTCCCTCAACTATTTCCTTGTTTGTGAACTGAARGAGGCTACAGGCACGACAGGAAGCGCCTCATTGTGGGTTAGAGGGATTATGTAAGTTTTTTTTTGTGCACTGAGGGACATAAAGCAGATAAAATGAGGGCAGCTGGGTGCAGAATAGTGACCGAGTCCTTTCACAGCTGGACAGAAACCAACGAATGATGAASCGCTGGGACTGCAAGAACATGACCTCTTGATAAGGAACTCAAAAGCAGAACAGAAACTTCAGGGTTTGCTTCAACCACAAGATACATATACAGTATATATATATATATATACATGTTTATATAAAATCATAAATTGAGCTTTGAACAAAAGAGAAACTGAAAAAGCAGCACCTTGCATTTTAAGCAGCCGGCATTCCTCAGGTGTTACTCAAGCTTCAAACGCTGACAAGAACATGGTGAAACTTGTCTGACTCAACTTTAAACGGTTTAAAAGTTGACTTCCGTCACTAAAATCTACAACCACTTAAAAAACAAGCTTTTCAAACCTAATAATTATCAGAGGAAACAAATCTCTTTTGTTTCACATTTTTTGGAAAGATTACTTCATCATTATGAGATTTAACAAAAAAAAGAACACTTTAGAGATGTTAGATATTAAATATAGAATATGGTGTACCTCTGTCACATAGATGAGYGGGATAGCGCTGTTGTTCTTCCTCATGCCGTCTCTTCCTCTCAGGCTGGGGTCAAAGTGCACAGAGGTGCCTGCAGCGKCGGCCTGTRGGAACCTCAGAYGGATCTGTGTGTCTCTGAAGTTCTRAGACTATRAAGGAGGAAGAGGAGGAGGAGTGTCTGTCTGCCTCTTCATCCACTGCTGTGAAATTGTGAAATGTTGCTCTTCTGGTGGCAGCAGCGATCAGAGTCAACCCAGTCTGACACTCTGATCCCGACCTGGACTCTGCTCCCTTCCTCCTGAGTTGTGTGAGCTATGTTTTTTTTTTTTCTTCGCTCTAGACTCTCAGGGGGTTAAAGGTGGCCTTAAAAGGCGAGGAGCAGGCAGAGACGATGCCTATCAGGAGAGGAGAGGAGAGGAGAGGAGCCGAATGATTGAGTGCAAAAATGTGAAGTTGGTGCAGGATTTGACTCCCTGAGGGGCGCTTGATCTCAGAACAGGACACGGAGTCCAGCAGCAGACAGATAACAGACTGTGTTTACATCACTTCTGCTCAGAGGCACACTTTGTACGGGTCCAGGCAAGGGTAAAAAAAAAAATTCATAAAAACAAATTATTTTCACATCTTTGCTCGTATTAACAATTCCACTGAGAGAGATCTCTCAATTTGGTTCTTGTTGAAATTCATTTAAAGGTTATATTAATTTGAATTCTTCAAGCATTTAAAGACTAAAACTGAAAAATAATTCAATATTAAACCAATTTTTGTATCAAAAGGCCAATATTTGTGCCACAGAATGAGTGACGAATTGAAAAAACAAACTGAAGGTCCAGCGTTCTTTGAATTAGTGACTTTTGTCAAACCTTGAAACTTTTTTTCTGTTTCTGCGAGTTTCTTTCAAAGCTGTTTAGTGATTGATGTGATATTTTTCTAACGGATAAAACTGATTCTAATAATTAATATCAAAAATTGCTTATAATTCATTTAATTCAAGGACATTTCAGTCATTGATATGAAAAATATATATTTTTTATGGTCATCAGGGGCAAACTAAGGATTTTTTGCAAGGGGTGGCCAAGGTGTGTTTTTGTTTGTTTTGCTTTTTTTTTGAGAGGCAGTGGGGGGATGGGGGAGGGGCACATACAAAAAAAACAACACTCTGGATTTGAAAATTCAAGATGGCCTCAACAGCTAGTTCCAAATGGCTTCAATTCAGCTGTTTTAAGAAATATTAGGTTGAAATTTTGTGTCATCATATAGTAAAGAATGATTTTAAAAAATCACAACTTAATAGGGCTGTGTAGTGGCAAGAATTTGGCAATACGATACATATCATGACAGAGGGGTCACGATACGATATATCCCGAT
>NW_013953624.1:53640-60196 GCF_001266775.1 Austrofundulus limnaeus
TCCTTCAACTTACAGGTGATCATCAACACTTTTGTTAGTACTACGAAATATCATAAACTTTGTTTTATCAATATCTAGGGATAATTTATTACTATTAAACCAGAATAAAAAATGTTGTATCATCTGCAAATAAAACTGACTTAAGCAATTTAGAAATCCTAGTAATGTTGTTAATATACAGAAGAAAGAGTATCGGTCCAAGGACCGAGCTCTGTGGTACCCCAAAACTCATATTCTTGCACAGCAGACTTTCTAACACCAATTTCCACAAATTGTCTTCTGTTTTTTACGTAACTTGTAATCCATTCATGTGCTACTCCTCTGATGCCATACTTGTGTAATTTTACTAATAAAATAGAATGATCTAATGTATCAAAGGCTTTTTGTAATTCTACAAACACACTCACTAGGTGTTGCTTTTTGTCTATTACAGTTGAAATTTCCTCTACCAGTTCTATTTTTGCTGTTGCAGTTGAATGATTAGAGCAAAATCAGTGTTGACGATTACTTAATATACTGTATCTGTTTAGAAATTTGTCCAATCTAGAGGCAAATAATTTCTCCAGAATCTTTGCGAATTGTGGAAGCAGTCTGTTCCTACCTTTTATGAATTGGCATAATTTTTGCGACTTTCGTGTTATCGGGAGAAATCCCTTTTGAAAATGATAAGTTACAAATGTATGGATAATGGATCAATAATTAGGTCTATAATATTCTTAATAAATACCATATTCATGTCAGCATAGTCGTTACTGGTCTTATTTTGACACTGTTGTACAACTTGCAGTATTTCACTCTTTTCCAGTACTTGTATCCACATTTTGTGACATTTTGAACTACGCTATAATATTCTTAATAAATACCATATTCATGTCAGCATAGTCGTTACTGGTCTTATTTTGACACTGTTGTACAACTTGCAGTATTTCACTCTTCTGCATTCCATCAAGAAAAATACTGTTGACATAGTCAGTTATTTCTGGGCCAGTAGTCCTTAACTTTCTGTATTTGTTGAGCCAAATTAGGTCCGATTTACAAAAATGTTGTTGAAATCATGTACTATAGTAACTTTATCATAAATATCTTTGTTGTCCTTTGTGAAATTATTTGGAATTTGTTATTCTTCTTTACAACTTTATTGATTATTCCCCATGTATTGTCCTTTTTTTCTAACAAATTACTATAATTTTTTTCTGTTTTCTTATCCATGTCAACTTATTATAGTATTTTTTAATATCTCTCTTCTGAGTCTTAAGTGCTTAATTTCAAAAACATTCTGTATAAATCATTTTTTTCTTGCAAGCATTTGTTATCCCATTTGTCATCCAAGGTTTGTTTACAGCATTTTTTCCTGATATTTCCTAATTTAATTAGATTAGTTCTTATATAATCCAGCCAATATTTTCATAAATGAATCATACATAATCCTTATACACTTCGTCCCATTTTTCTTTCTTAAAGTCTTCTCTTAAGGCACTCATAGCCTCAACCGATCTATTTCTTATAAATGTCTCTGTAGGACCTGGTACACCACAACAATGGTCACTGTGTTCGTTTCCATTTTTACAAATAATAAACACAGGCAAATGATCACTTATATCTATTAACAATATCCCACTCAACACCTCCTCATTTCTCATATTTGTAAAAATATTGTCGATCACTGTTGTGTGTTGTAACACTGGTCTGTTTAACTAACTATTAAAGGATAAAGGCCCACAAACCACCAGTTGACAATCACAGTAGTAGCTTGTTTTGCAGCTCCGGACACATTTTATTAAGGAGACAAGGAGCACAAATGGCTCTTTTGATTGTAAAGGTTGCAGACCCCTGTTCTAGTTAGTGTTTTTGTTCAGGTTTGTCAGTTGATCAAGTTTAAGTTTGTGTTATTGGCCATAAATTGATACCATGARTGAGAGGTGGAATGGAATGTCCCCAATTGGATAGCTGTGCAAACTTGTGTGTGTGTGTTGATAACTATAAGGTGGAAAAATATCCTTCATAGCACCCACAGCAAAATGCTTAGCCCGCCCCCCACCCCCTTTAACACCTGCAGAAAAAAATTTCTGGAGCCACCACTGCATGTCATTAATGAAAAGGATGAATAACTATGGACCAAACACAGACCCCTGTGGAACACCTTCTTTAAATTGCCACTCAACCAGTCTCCACACTTCGCTAAATACAAATGACAAAAAAAGAAAGACAGAAAACCTGACATCTTTATAGAAAAATGAAAAAATAATCTCATTTATTGAGGTAATTTTTTCTAAAAAAATTTTTTTTCTGAGGTAACATTTTGCATAGTATAACTTCCATAAAATTTACACACAAACACACACAGACACACAAACCATGGAGAAGAAACCAAGTTGCTGAGAAAATCTCTGAAGACGAATAAAATCAAAACAGAGTGCTGATTCTCTTCTGATGAACAAAAACAAAAAAACATAAACTGTAAAATCCAAAAACTGCTGGTGGTGTTGAACAATCGGAACAAGAGTTTGTATAAAACTTTAACAGTTGATGGTCGTGTTTGTAAAGCCTTTTGAGGATTGTATAAAAACACATTCATAATCAAAATGCTAAGTCTGCATGGACTGCAGCAAAGCAGATTCYACTTCGATGAACTATAAAAATAGATCTGCTATGTCAATAAAAGGGCACTTTACTAGTGTAATCTATTTGGGGAYGTTTCACGCTGAAAACTGTTACGATCTCGAAAGGAAAGATGGCAACAAGCTAAAACTTATCCCTTTTGGAAACTTTCCCGCCATCAGTAAAACAGGACAGGAAACAACCACCGAGCAAATACGGAACCCTTTGGAAATGCTTAGAGGTTGTTGTTTTTCTCTCTCGCCCAACCCTCCAAGGCTTTGGCAGGAGGTCTGTATTAGACCTAGGACTAYGTTAGCGCTAAAACAAAACATCCTGTCCTGCTTGTATGAAAATGTTTAAAAACCAYYTAAMAGTCATTTACATGAACGCTAACAAATGTAGAAATTAGTGCATTCCTGGCAGGAAAAAGGACCAAAGTGTCACCACGTTATAATCTATCACAGCTTTTAGCTGTTTCAGAGCACRCGGACATTTCTGATTGAATGACGTGTTAAAAACCTACATCCAGTCCTGTGTCAGCTATCTAAAGTGACTGAGAAACATTTCTGCTGATTTAAACAGACGAACAGCATTTACAATCAACTAACCAGCAGATGTAGGTGGGCAGACAGCTGAACCACCGGCTGCTACTGAAACACATCTTGGCTGATACTCTGTTTTATAAAATACATATGTACATAAATCACATCAGCTTTTTTTCTTTTTAAAATACCTACATATATAAACATCATATACAAGAAGTTCACCAAGCAAAACCAGATTTTACAAACAAGTTCATTCACTTGTTTCTTTTTTGTTTTTAATTCAGAAAAATAGACTAGCAAGTCCCATCATCCCAGGTTCAAAAATAAAGAGTGATAGGTTGGGCTGTGCTGATTTCGTCTCGTTGAGTGGTCAGGATGCAGCAAAGGTGAAAGAGTGGGGGGTTGACCGTGGTTCTATAGTGGCCGGTCTTTGTCCTGAGTTACTCGCCGTGTGTAGAAGAGGATGTAGGCCTGAGCTCGGCAGACCTCGTCCACTGAACACACGTTCAGCTTTGAGTCATTACAGTGAACCCAGAAGCCTGGAGGAGAAGAAATAATTAGAATAAACACAAATTTCAAAAGGTTATTTAGCATAACAGAGAAGACCGGATTTGTCTCAGAGGCCACCTTTCCATTGGACAAAATTACTTTGATCCAATATGGCGGCCATGTTTTGAACATAGCCTTAAGAACAGGTCTCCTCACTCATTACATGCCAGGGTGTTCAGATATTTAATTTGACCTTTTCTTTCCAAAATAAAAGGGTGTCCTGAGACTTTTGACTCACTTATACTGAAGTAGTTTGTGTGGTATTAACACATTTAGCCTTACAACAATTCATTTGTAATACCTCCTTCTGTGTTGTAGCAGTAAGCAGTGTAGTGGCCAGAGCCAAAGCCCTTTCCATGATGCATCACCACAGCGGAGAGCTCATACAGGAAGTGCTTTGGACGTGGTGAGCCTGCGGAGCTGGGGCTGCTGGGAGCGGTGGAGCAGGGCACGCTTTTGGGTGRAGCCTCTCTGCAGCAGTAGGGCTCCATGTTGAGGAGCTGGTCAAAGCTGACGTGGACGCCGATCTTCTCCCGATGGTTGCGCCCAGACCACCTGAGGGTGAACAAAAAGCAGAGGACGGACAGTCAGCAGGGCCGCGTCAGGAAGAGAGCAGCCCCCAACGCCGACTCCGCCGTCTGACCTGAAGCGTTTAAGGTGGAGCCTGAGGACCTGAGGCAGTTTGTAGACCATGAGCTGCTTCTGAGCTTCAGTCAGGATGACGGGTTTGGAGGAGGTCCTGCGCCTGGCAGCTGCAAACACAAGGCGAGAATAAAGTCTTTACTTTAAATTKTGTGATAAAATATGCTACAACACTGAGATGATAAAATTATACAAAAACTCTTATTCCCAAAAAATTCTAACAGAGGTAATAATTTTTGAAATACCGCCTTGACAAAACGCCATCTTTCCTAAATTAAAATGAGTTCCTGAGTCTATTTGTCTGATAATCTATCTTTATCATGAATTTCTGTAAAAACAAGTAAGAATAAGCCTACATATAACCCATACGAGAAAGCAAATTACTTAGTGTTTAGTGTAAATACAAGCTGTAAAAGTGTTAAAAATCGATGCAGTCTTTTGACTCACAGTTACACTGGTCACAGGCGTAGATGTTTCCCTCCAGGGCTTCAGTTTCTGTAAACTTGGCCAACATTTCYGTCAAATGGCACGAAGCCTGAGCTGCCGTCTCCCTGCTATTACTGTGATACCGCTCGGGGAACTCCAGAGACAGGTCCCAGAAAGRCTCCACAGTGTCGGAGCGATGGCTGCAGGCCAAGCATGTCACCTGCAACACAAGGTCAGTATGAAAGTACAAACTTACCGGTAATAGTGATAACAAAAATGCAGTTTAAGCCAGAACTGAAAGTAGCCAAAATTACTACAAACATTCAACAAATGCAGATGCATAGCATGAAATCTGACTCTACAAGCAGGACTTTATCATCCCACTATCCTCATCATTCAGTTACTTGAATCAGATAATTTTCAAATCGAATTGTGAGCTGGATCACAATTTTAGCTTCAAATAACTAAACAAACAAGCCAAAATATAACTAAAAGGGCAAATAAAATAAAGTGTTCTGCTGCTGCATTAGAGCCACTTCAACGCTTTCAAAAATGTCCTAATCCCACACACTTGGTTAAAAAAAATAAAAACTCTGCAGAATATATTTGCTGTACACCATGATAAACATTGTGTCACGATTATCTACACCAACCACAATTACAGCTGATACAGGTGGTCTCCATGTGGCTATCTACTGTGTGGCTGTGAATCACAAGTTTTCGTCTATTTCCTGTGTCAAAAATCAAGAACAGATTTAAGATTTTAAGTCAATGAGTAAATTAAAACAATACATAATTAGTTGAGTAAAAGGGAAGAAAGCTAATGAGACCCATATTTTGCCAAAGGTACTGAACTTTTTATTTTGATGCAAAGATGAAATGCAGCAAAGTAAGGAAGAGAAATATTATTTATGGGACTCCTGATAGTAAAATCATGGAATAATTTAGATAAATTCTTAATATACTGATTAAAATAATAGGAGTATTMATAGGAGTGTCTGAAAAGTTGTTACTATAAATTCATTTTAGAAAATGATGTGTTGTTTAAAAATATGACAAATAAAAAATGATCACTGCTAAATGTGCAGGTCAAATGATGGCTGCTGTGATTGTTGGAAACAGGTAACTGAATGTGTGTGTGTATGTGTATGTGTGTGTGTGGACGGGTTTTCCTGACAATGTGGGGACAATTTTCCCAAAAAAAGCAGCCTCGTGGAGACTGAAGTGAATCATGGGGACCAATGTCCAAATGCATGTTACAGGTGGGGGGTTAGGTTTAGGACCAAGGTTTAGGTTAGTTTTAGGGTCAGGTTTCTGTGAGAAGGGTTGAGCATAATCGTATYGTGTGCAATTAATCRTCAGAAAAACATTAATTTATTACTTTTTGGCACTTGATGATTAATACGATAAATGCCACCATCAGTCCGCTCGGTGCTCCTCTCCGCTTCAAATATGACAAATGTTACTAAGAAAAAGTTCTGTAATTTATTTATCTATCAACACAATTTAAAATTTGATGTGTAGCCTGAAKTGTGTAATTTTGACACAATTTGGAACAGATTTTTACGAAGAGCAAATCTTTCCCAATAAATTGGTCATTTGACTAGGACATGCAGTGGTCCAGGGACTCCAGGGGATTAATCGTCAAATTAATCGTTATCGGCTAAATACCACAATTAATTGTGCTTAATTTTTTTGCAAATATTGCCCAACCCTACCTGTGAGGTTAATTTTAGGGTAAATGGTCAAGGTTAGGCTATAAAGTCTAAAAAAAAATGAATGGAAGTCAATGGAAG
>NW_013953624.1:60268-68204 GCF_001266775.1 Austrofundulus limnaeus
TGTGTGTGTGTGTGTGTGTGTGTGTGTGTGTGTGTGTGTGTGTGTGTGTGTGTCTCATACCTGGCTGAGAAGCTGACCATGAAAGATGGTGTTGACCACGCTGAGAACCTGCTTGATGAGTCGTCTGTGCGTCTGCTGGACTCCGGTGGAGGTCGTGTTCTTGCCCGTGCTCTCCAGCTCGTGCTGCACCTTATCCAGCAGCTCGCACAGGAACTCCTGGGCGTCCTGCTGCGCGTAGCCCCTGAAGGCAGGGATCAACTGCCACACAGAGTGGAGCATGGCAAACGGCGAGACCAGCGCCCACTTGCCRGACCACATGACCTGGAACAGGGTGTGAAGCTCGTGGCAGAGGGAGATGTGCTTCGAGCTGGGCTCTTTGGGTTGGATCAGCTCCATGCTGCGGGACCGCGAGGCCCCGCCACTCAGACCTGAACCRGAGCCTGAGCTGGTTTGGAGGCCTTTTCTTTGGGACAGGAGCGGGGTCTGCGGCRAGGCCTTTCCTGCCAGTTGGCCGTGGACAGCAGAGGCTAGGAGCTCCAGCGCCTGGGCCAGGTCCAGACGCAGAAAACACTCCCTAAAAACATGCAAGTGACTCAGCACCTGCAGGATGGAGTTCATATAGCAGGTGTTTCCTAAATTCCTTAAGCCGGTCACTCCGGGAGTGACTGTAGGACGCCGTTTGAACGGTGAGCCACTCTGTTTGTTGCTGGTTTTGCGGCGGGCGGGGGTTTTGGCAGTGCGGGAGCTTCTTGAGGGTGTTCTGGGTTTTGATTTGGTGTTAGAGGATCGTCTCTGGGGTTTGGGAGCAGGTCGGGCCTTTTTTGTTGGCCTGACCTTCTTGGGAGTAATGCTGGCGGAGCTTTTGGTCCGTGGCTTGCGGGTTTGAGATGAGGGCACACGAGGTTTTGTTTTTTTGAGAGTCTTTTGAGAGGGTGGGGTCGCGACGGCTGTAATGGCAGACCTCTGGCTCTTTCGACGCAAGCGGCGACTCTTTCTGAGGGGAGCGTTCTCCAGCTCCTCCTGTAGCTGCCTCTTCAGAGCACGCCTTCTCTCCCTGGCCTCCCTTTTGTGTTCCTCTTCCTCCTCCCGCTTTCTCTCTTCTTCCTCCCTCCTCTTCCCACATTCAGTCAGGCCGAACCAAAGGCGGAAGATGCGTCCTATAAGTGCCCTGCGACGGTGCCAAAGGGCAGTAAACATCCGGTCCTCGTCCCTCAGCTGCAGCTCGCTGGCACCGCACAGCGTGAGGGCATCCGGCGCGGCGCTCGCAGAGCGGAGGGTGCGCCCGCTGCGGGTGGTGACCTCGTAGCGCTGGCTTTGGATTGCACTGAGCGTACTGCGCAGCAGCTTGAGGTCTCCCGTGGCGTTGTCATTGAGGACGTAGTCGTCGCACAAGTAACAAAAAACATAGAGCTCATTGACCTCCATGGCCAACGGGTGGCGCTGCTGCTGGAAGTGCTGCAGAGCATGCTCCTCAATGTAGCGGCCGCACGCCACGTGCGCACAGCTCAGACAGGCCCAAACAGACTCGGTGGTGTTGCAGTCGACACAGTGCCATTTCTGGGGGTTGAGGATGGAGTGGTCAGAGGCCAGCCGCAGCCGCCCCACGTGCTTACACCTGTCCATCACACGAGGCTGCCTGCCTGCCGGCCGAGCTGGGCGGGCCGCGTCAGTCGACAGCTGACTGCGTGCGAGAGCGAGAGGCTGAGCGTATGCGCCGATGTTTCACACTGGCTTCATATCACCGTGGTAACCATGGTGAGCCGAGAAATGGGACCCTCCCAGGGCATGGCTGTGTTGTCTTAAAGGAAAGGAGAAAAGATTGTGTTAAAAGAAATGCAGGGATTGGTAAACAAACACCAAAGTGAACCAGGAAAATTGAACTTCTTTCTTCTAAATAAAATTATTAATACGTAACAGCGACTTTACAAGAGCATGACTGTGTGCCTCTTTTAGCAACTCTCACTTTRATAAGGCGCTGCTTTAAGTTAATCAGTAATCGACAAGTTCTTGAGCTTGATTTACGATTTTCTAAGGAGCACTGTAATCATGAAGAGTTTTACAGATGTTCCAAAGACACTGACATGTGAGAACGCAACTATTCACAACATTMGCTCGAGTCTTTATTTAGACTTTTTCCAACCAGCCATCTGGTAAAATATTCAGAATATCCTGCCTGGTTAAGAGTTAACGATCATTTTATTTTCTACGCCACATCTTCCGTTCCCTGTGCGGACAAATTTCCATCACAAGAAACTAAAAAAATATGTGAAGTTTTTCTAACTTAAACAATCACTTATATTTACWATTACTACAAAGTATTAAAATACTGAAGTCAGAACTGTTATTTTTGATTAATTTTAATTAGAGTGCGTGTGGTGCTTTAGTTTTTTTTTATTAGATTTTAATGCCACAGCACTAATAATAAACTTCTTCTGTCACGAATTGAAGACAGTTTCTGAGGAAGTAATCTAAATATTTTAATTGCAAAGTCATGAAATAACGATGAGCCGTGATATTAACTGATAAATATTAAGTACAACATGAAACACAAAGATTGTGCCTCTAAAACCCTAGGATTTTCCCACCAGTGCTAGTTATCAGAGCTTTTACTGATGGAGCACAGGTGCTTAATTTAAAAATGAGTGTACAGCTCATAGGTGATCCAAAGTTTCTGATGTGGGTCCAGATCGAGCAGAAAGTCAGCGCGCTTTGCCCGGATTTATTCTAAAGCTTTTTACTCAGCTTTAAAGAAACTCTTAAGTAAATCTGCCACAAYGCACAACCAGTAGGTAAGCGAACCCACAACTATCTCCACACAACATATGGACGATACACTCTTGGTTTGTTTCGAAAACAATTTAAAACGTTATTTATAACCCAACAGCTAACATTAGCTAGCTGCTGCTACCGCTAACGCGAAAGCTTAAAAATATATTTCAGGAGCTAAAAATCATTAAAATACACTTCCACTCACTTCATACAATTTAAACATAATTGCGCGAACTGTTCTGAATTTAAAGAGCTCACACAAACAGGTTCTTTTCATACGGTGTCTGTCCTTTTAGTTTTGTTTATTCAACAGATTAGTGAGCTTTAGCGGCTAATGTTAGCCYAGTATGCTAGCAACTCAAATCCCAACAAGTTCACGTGTTAGCCACACATCGGGTCCCTTCGTCGTGGGCAGCTTTACCGCTATCCCTCAGGTTGGGCACAGACTTGTGGTAAACGTGGTGTTATAAGCAAATTATAAATAGGGTTTTACAAAAGCAACTCAGCGTGSCTCACCTTCAGCTACACCACAGAATCTGAAATGATCGCCATCTTGTCAGTCCCTGTCGCGTGGTGTTTCGCTCGAGCGCGTCCTCGGCTACGTAACGTCGTTGTTATTGTTTTTTTTTTTTTTTTACATGACTCTGAAGATTGTAAAAAAAAAATTTTCATTACAATTCTGATAATTTACAGCAAACATATACACATATATATTGCAATTCTAACTTTTCTTAAAGTTTTGTTTGTGTTAATTTATTGCTTCTTTTTTTAGWTTACATTGAATTGTTGATATGCATTCCATCAAAATAGTATTRATAAGTATTAATAAACAATATAGTTTTAATAAGATGCAGAAAATGCAAATACTATGTAATAGTATGTCTATTACTTCTGTTTGTCTCATTAAATAAAATCACTGCACCACACTTGAGAAAAATAAAAGCAGAAYATTTTTAAACCACTAGAGGGCAGTGTCGCATCATCCACGATTGAGAATATTCTCGTCATTAAAACTTTTTTTAAACACATTTTGCTCCTTAGTTGTGCTTGTGATTTTTAAGTCTTGAGCAATAGTTTTCCAAGCTTTCAGAATATTTTACGGTTTTATTTCTACATTGACTGTTTTGTTCAGTCCTGTTAGCAGTAAATAATAAGACTCACCAGATGAGCAGTGTCTGAAAATTCAGACTGTAAAAACTGTCAAACTGTCTTCTTTTACAATCACATAGTTTCTACTGAAGAAACGCAGAGAAACTGTTTTTATTGTTACAGACTGTTATACAGGTTTAGACACAACACTTATTTTTTATTTAGTTTACAGTCATTTTTATTCCTGAATGATTCACAAATCTGTTTCAGGTTGGAAAAAAAAAATCCCACAACAAACTTTCAAACGCAAGGACTGGTCACTCAGAAATCATGTAACAGTTTGATATAGTTTTAGAAACCAGACATTTGGTAACAAAATACCTTAGTTTCTCCTTTCTGCCTTCATCTGTTCAACTGTTTATCTAAGGTAATAAATCCTCCTGCATTAAACCTCCTCTGAGCCACTTTCAGGGATCAAGTGTGTGTTTAATATCTGTTTCCTGACGTTTCTGTTCATGCACCTTGAGCCACTCTGCGCTACTGTAGGATGTTAGTGTCAGGCTTCATGCAGGTTAACGGGAGCTGCATGGTGGTAGTCATCATAGATCCTATCAGTGCAACGACAGAAAAAATGCTGCGTGGATTTAAGTCTTAACAGCAACAACAGGAAACAAATGATCCCAGAATGAACTGTGCAGACTGATTCTGGTAATATTAAAGTGATATCTAACAGATTTTTCATCAGCTAAGAGATTAAAACCAGGAATAGAGTTTGATTTATGAAACAGCTTGAAGAAAAACTGGTAATTATAACACGCTCCTTGATTGCATGCTAGGAATCCCTCTCATGTTCTGATTAGTGGAGGACTGATCCATACAAGCCTGTTAAACCCTCTCTGAACAGGGGAAGTGTGTGTTTTGCCAGGATGTGTGTGTGTGTGTGTGTGTGTGTATGTGTGTCACGGAACGGGAGGTTTGGTGTGGTTTTTGAGTGACTTAGAGAAAGAGGTATGTGTTGATGTGCCATGCAGTGACTGTGAATCACCTCTAATGTTTTTCTCCCTTAATGTCCCCCGGGCCTTCATGTCCGCACACGCAGACCCTCCCTCCCCTTCGCCCCCGCTCGCTTTTCATCCCCTCTGCTCATAAACACTCCTTTCACTGCTATTTCACTTCTGAGCTCCTCCAACGATTTCATCTGCATTTTAGTTTTAACGTGAAATCAGGTGAATAAATCCCCCCAGTCCTTCCTCGCTGTTCGCTGCTGTGGCCTCGCAGATTATTTACTGGATGTTTCAGCAGCACCACGTTCTCAGGAGCCCTTGTTTTCAGGACGCGGGCTGATAAAATGCACCGTACGCCACTCGTGCAGTTWAAAAGATAAAGCGAGGGTCCAGCTGGGGAGGATGGCTGAACGTCTTCAGGAACAAGCAGATTTTTTTTCTTCCCAGGAGTTGTTAGAGACTGAGGTAGAGAGATGCAGTCTGATCGGATGTTTTATTCTCAAATATTTGATTAAATTAAGGCCAAATACATATCGCCTTTAACTATCATCTTATTACCAGAAGGGACAGAGTTATTTGGGTCAAACCTCATAAACAATGTTATCACTCATGTGGCTTTCAGCTACACCAAACTTCAGCTCCTGCGAGTTTGACTAACTTGTAGCCATTTTTATGTTGGCCTAAGTTGAGTTGGTTTAAACGCATGTCCACTTTTGTGTGAGTTTCATTAGAATCATCCTGTGGTTCATAAGATATTTTGCTCACAGTTAATGCTAAAGTTTAAGCAAAGATGTCACGCTCAAACTATGTGTTTAGAATGACTCTCAGCTACCACCAAACCTAATTTTAGCTTAACATTTGTAAAATTGATTAATTTAAAGCAATTTGTGTCATTTAGCTGTATTGAAAGAGTTCAAAACCTCATCTGTTGCATAGAAACAGCCAGTGATTACTTCTTGAAGGTTTCATTAAAACTAAGATATTTTGCTAACACTAAAGAAATTAACCCATGTATACAGACAGACACAGACAAAAACATTACTGCCCTTTTGCCTTCAGTGATAGGCGATAAAAAGTCAATAAAAGCCAATTGTCATGTTAGCAAAGACAAAGTCWGTATAATAAAAAAATATTCAAAGACACAAAAATTTACAAAAAAAGTCACAAAAATTTAAAATGAGTTTATCACAGATGATGAAAGAATCACATTCTGTGACTATTGTCTTCTGCTGTAAACATATGTTTTTAAAAGCTTCAAAACTTTTAGGACGTCCTCTTATAAACCCTGAAAACATGTGCGACTAAATCTGAAATAAATAACRCAGAAATACCTTTAAAAGTAACAGTAAGAGAGTTTTACTCACTAATGAGTTGTAATAAGTTGCTGCTGTCTTGAAGTTTGAATTCTCCCACATTCTGACTGGGAATTCCCACTGGAGGGGTGTTCCAGTTTAAATTTTCAACTTGTAAGTGGGAAAATCCCACTTCCCTGTACAACTGGGCTGTATCGAAAGTAGCCGGTGATTTTGCACGATTAATTTCGCCCGATGCTTTTGAATTCTGTGCTCCTGTGTGGTGCAATGCCGTGTTTTTTCGCAGGTAAAATAATCAAAGTGCATTATGGGAGATGTAGTTTATGGTCAATGCTGGCTTTAAAGCAGCTTATTATGAGACATAAACACAGGGTTATTCARTTAAATTGCTTAAAAGTTAACAGGTCAGGACAAGTATTWTCTTTCAGCTTTAATTTTTTTTATTTTGTTGCATTGATTCATACATTAAATCAAGTGCAGATCTACTTTATATTAAATTAAGCTACTTTTTTAATTGCCTGTAGCATATGCAAAGTAATTTGGGAATTATTGGATGAATTTTAATGATGTTTGAGTAGATTTCCAGCATATAATCAGAGAATTTGGTGTGAATTGCTCAGAATGTAATTTTGTTGTGAAAACCAGCAGAGTTAACTGCACACAAAGAGCTTCYTCTTGTAATTATGGTGTTCAGTGAAACACTTAAAGTACATTTCTCTCTGGCACCTGGACCTCATAAAGACGGGAGTAAAAAGCACGCCCACATACCGTAGAAAAGCACGCCGCTTTGCCACATGCTTTCACGGTTTTTGCCCGGCTGATAATTTCAGAGAAAGGAAGCCGGAAGTGGTTTCACGGTGGTGACACAGCAGCTGGATRTGGTGCTGGTTTTGTGGCGGGTGAAAGCCCAGGTGCAGGTGAGGGCAGAGGAAACACTCTGCAGCCTGTAAACAAACACTCCTGTAATTTTGGTTCAGCTTGGTAAGGCTGGAAGGTAAATCATCATGTTTTCTTTTAGCTTGTTTTGACTGCCTGAACTGTTTGGAGTCACCTTCATGTGTGTTTGGTACGAGTTAGTTAATTGATGAAATATGCATTTTTTTTTTGTGGCAGTAAAACTTATCAGTTTGAGCATTTTGATCACTCTGCTATGTGAACATCATCCACCGTGTTCTGGCTTGCTCTTTATGAGTAGAAACATTCCTTCAGTGTTTTAGGTAATGCCAGAGATGGTTTCTGAGGACGGAGCTGGATAGTTTTTAAGTTGAATCGATTCTGGTTTCTGATGCCTAAATCTTCTCATTTCCTCTGGAAGTGAATCACAGCTGATGGGATAATACCAACCACATGACTCACTCAGCCAGCACACRTCCCTGTAGCTCTGAGAGGAAATCCATTTTTAACATATTTTCTCCTTCTAGTTGCTCCTGTTCTCAACGAAAACCAGTGGCAGCAGCTGGTCAAACGTTAAACTTGAAGGAGCTTTAGACATTTGTTTTATCAAAATGGTTTGACTTGATGTTGTATAATCTGCATTTGTAGAGCCTTTTTAATCTCTTCAGGTCCTTCACATATTCACGCACTCAGTGATCTCATGTGTCTGTGTTGAATTAAAATTACATTATAAAAGGTGGCGGGTGATATGCATTCCTAGAATGTTACGCCGCTTTTACATTCATTCATTGTTTTRTTGTGTTTTTTTTTTTACTTTCATAAGTCACTTTTTGTGTAACATTCTGGTTTTAGGCCTCATTTTTACAT
>NW_013953624.1:71750-75725 GCF_001266775.1 Austrofundulus limnaeus
CTTTGGGCCCTTGGTACCAACTGAGCATCGTTGCAACGCCACAGCCTACCTGAGTATTGTTGCTGACCATGTCCATCCCTTTATGACCACAAAACCGTTACTAACGTGGTGTACCTAATAAAGTGGCCGGTGAGTGTAGATTCACATTTTACTTTTAGCTTTTTCTGCCAATCTGTGCCTTTTTCTTTCTCCGTTCACCTTCTGTCTAATTTAAAATTGTTTCAGCTACTCTCTATTTTTGTTTATACTTTCAACAGAAGTCAGCTGTTCAAATTCAGCTAACAGATTTGCTATTAAACATTTTCAGCAGCTTTCAGGAAAAATCTATTATCTTTAAGTGTCCTGATGCATCTCAATAATCCAGGTAGAAAAAAAAAGTTGAGTAGGTCCTCTTGACGGCTTCTTTGTTAAAAGAAAAACCCATCCAATGGACCTACTCAATTTTTTTTTTAAAGAATTTTAGTTTCAAGCAATGCATTTTCACAGGAAATGCAAATTCCCTAGTTATTTGTTGCATGTTGTTTTGAAAAAAAAAAAGTTCAAAGTTCCTTCAGTTTCATCAGTGGAATTAGTCTCGATGCAGATGCAACAAAACAGTCCCAAACCATCATGCTACCACCGCCGTGTTTTACAGGTAGTCAGGTTTTTGTKTGAGCATGTGAGCGTTATCAAACTGCAGACTCCCACAATGTTAATCTGAGAGAAAAGTAGCTTTCTCCTTGTGACTCAGTCATACACACCATTGTTGTCCTTCAGATTGTGAACTCATTATCCAACAGCAGAGCTTTAATTGCTCGGTTTTCTTTCAAACATCAAAGACTGTCATAAAGGCTGCAACACGACACGGTGTGGGATCTGTCGATCGACCCCTCCCTGGGTGCATGGGYAACAAAGCTGCTGAATTTCCTGTATTTGTATGCCATCTGTTTAAARGTTTGATTGATGGAGTTCAAAGTCTTWGCAGGTGCTTTAGTGAACTGTTCCAGTCTTCATAAAATTTCTCTTTTAAGTGCAACAATTCATTTCCACAGTCATAATGTGTCTGTTGGACCATTTTTAGTCCGGTGATTTTTCTGTCGAGCCCCCGCCTTTTGAAGAACGAAAACTGTCTGGGCCCTCTAGACCCAAGAACAAAACAGCAGCGATGCATCATGTTTTCAAGTTAAAACAGGTTCATTAAGCACATCCTTATCTTTTCTTTTAAAGTTACATTAGAGAAAATCCCCAAAACATTACTAGTGATCATTCAGAAACATTAAAACTGTTTAGTAGCTTCAGTGATGAAACTTGGAAGTATTTTTAACAGCTTTTGCCGTCTGGTCTACCTGTCTCTTTCTACATGCAGGACCAGAGCTGCTTCGTTGTGCGACACCCGTAGCGGTGGAGTTTTCGGGCGTCTGTCTCAGGGTGATGGGTGCTGCCAAAGAGGGGCATTGTGACTCCCAGAGAGAGGAAGGGAAGGTGGGGGAGGTTATTGTCCCTAAGCCTGCGGGAGCTGCCAYGCACTCCGGGACCAATAGCAACACAAGAATGCCGACGGGACAAAGGCCATAACTCCATTCTACAGCAGCACAAGCGAGGTATTGTGTTCCTACAGGCGCACACACGCACGCATTCGCCGTCACTACAATAACACACACACACAAAACCATACTGGAACAAAGTATGCCAAAGAAGTACACAAGCATGCCAAACACTCATTCATCAACTAGGTTCCCACACCATGCTACCCCCCGCAGCACATCTCCATCACAGGCTGAGAATGGYCAGTCAGTCCCGGGACAATGAGTGAGGGAGAGAGAGAGGAGGTCTGTAAGTTCAGCCGTGGCAATGAATGTGTTTGTGGTGTCCTGTTGTGTCTACGATTCAATACGGTGGCCCTGAAGGGTATATCGCAACAACAAATCACTAAACACAACAACATTACAGAAAACACAACAACATTTCAGAAAACACAACANGCTTCTGTAGCCGAGGATCAGACCGCCAGGGTCCCCTCCTTCGGCCGCCGCCCATTTCACATTGCACCCGACCCCTTTGGCCCCTCCTACGGGTGGTGAGTCCGTTGGAAGGGGGACCCACGTCTCCTCTTCGGGCTGAGCCTGGCCGGGCTCCATGGGTAAAAGCCCGGCCACCAGGCGCTCGCCATCGTGCCCCACCTCCAGGCCTGGCTCCAGATGGGGGCCCCGGTGACCCGCGTCCGGGTGAGGGAACGCCAGATCTAATGTTTTTTGACATCATAAGGGGTCTTCGGGCTGCGCTTTGTCTGGTTCCTCACCTAGGACCTGTCTGCCTTGGGTGACCCTACCAAATTTTTACAAGTTGATTCCACAAATTTAAAAAGCTCCTGTTACCAGTTTCATAGAGGCAAGAAACTAATAATCTCTTAATATTACTGTTAATTACTGACTATCAGATGGAAAGCATGTTTTATAGTTTTATTAATCAGCTGTTCTAGTTTTACATACAGATCCTTATACTGTATTTTGCTGGCTCGTTTGCAGTAACATAACTTTTATTCAGTTCAGGTGACACCTTTGGGAAATAAATCCGGTGTCTGCTCACTGAAGCACCATCATTTTTAGATCCATTTCCTTTAGTTTTTTCTTATTCCACTGTCATTTTTGGCTCCTCTCTAGTGGTAAACTTCCTGTCATCTGGTCGTGTTTCCTGCTGTGTGGACTCACAGAACCCAAGAGGGAACGTGTCACAGCAGCTGAAAATATCAAATCAGTTTTATTGGTCTGCAAGGACAGTGCAGGAAAAAAAAAACTACAGGCCTAATACTGGAGTGGGGAACAACCATTACATAACAGTGGAAAACCAACATTCATTGAGTAAATGTGGACGGAAACAGAACTTTACTGCAATCACTTCCTGCTACTTAAATTTAAAACATTTATTGCTGCTGAACAAAGACCCATAGAGCATTTTTCTTTGCTGTTTAATAAATATCCCCCCAAAACCAAATAGGTATTATCAAATCTATAGAGTTTTCTTATCTTACCCATTCAGACATAAAAATAACAAACATCTAATTATACAGAAATAATTATGCTACTTCCAGACATTAGGACATATAAAGAGGCTCCACGGAGCTCACTCAGCACTGCAGCTTCCCACCTAATACATCTTGACGTTACACTTGGATTAAATTAGATTAATGTGTTTTGTTTCAGTAGAGCTATGTAATCCTAGCTGCTCCCACATAATATTGCCACAGGCCATTTAAAATGATTATTTTCACCTCTTGTTTAGAATGGTTTTCAAAAGTCCAAATATTCAACATCAGAGAAGCCAAACAGGATGAACTCAGACCATCATTATAGCTGTGTCTAAAGTGAGTTATTATCTTATTAATAAGGTTATAAATGTCAGAATGTTTTATGGAACACTGTGGAACAGTCTATAATGTATGAATGATAGGCATTTTAAATGATCACATTACATCTTGGTTACATTTGAACTGAAAAGAAACAAGAACAGAGCTTTAATGTAACTGTCTTTAGATTCACTGCATGGATTTATGTCTACCTCTAGGCTATAATGTTTCCTGTATCCTGCAAACTGACCAGTGTTGTCAGAAGAGAAACATGCAACCCAGGGCCTCATGCATCAAAACATGCACTGCATTCATACTAAACGTTGGTGTGGTGATAAATTTCGAGAAGTGAAAAAAATCAAATCAGATCAAACTGTGCACATGTATGTTTCTGTGCTCCTTTCGTACATCCATTCAAATAAACGTGAAACTGAACGCGTGAGACAGCTCTCCTGATAAATGCACAAATGTCCAGCAGGTGTAAATTTCCTCTTGGCACAATCCAAACTGATTTCTAGATGTATGAAAATTATGAATTAAATAGATTGGGCCTCATGCAAGACCCGTTGGTACGCACAGATTTGTTCTTAAGTTGTGCGTACGAGTGATTTAGGAGAATTTGTGACATTCACCAATGTTTTCATATTCTAAGA
>NW_013953624.1:76709-78872 GCF_001266775.1 Austrofundulus limnaeus
ATCAGTAAACACAACAACATTGCAGAAAACACAACAACATTTCAGAAAACACAACAACATTACAGAAAACACAACAACATTACAGAAAACACAACAACATTACAGAAAACACAACAACATTACAGAAAACACATTACATTACAGCAGCCGGAAGAGGTAGGTACCAGTGAGACATCGCTGATTGGACGACATCTTGTTTGACCCTTGAACCGGAAGTTATTTTGCCTGTAGCGCATGGCGCGGCTAGCAGGGTTGCAGCTACTGGAAGGAAGACAGTAGCGGCAGCACTATGTATTGCCCAAACTGCGGAAAAGAGCTGGTTGAGCAGTCACCAAACTTTTGCAGCAGCTGTGGCAAGAAACTTCATGAAACCAGCGAAACTCCACAATTTTCGAGTAAGTTAATAAGTGTTAAGAAATGTTTATGTAACAGGGCTCTAGAGTCAGAGTGCGACCAGATTTTCTAATAGTGCGACTAAAAAAAGAGGGGGAGGAGGAGGGGTCGCCCGCTGAAACTAAAAGTTTTCATCATGTTCCATAAAAATAATCCAGCAGTATCAATGGTCGCCCTCCGACAGTCTCATGTCTCCTAATAACACTGCGCTCTGCTCGCGGCTCCGCTCCACACCTCCCRCGCGCGCGCGCGCRCACACACACACACGTTTGTTGTTCMATCCTCATGGGGACTCTTCATTGGCTTCAATTCATTTCCTTGTCAATTCTATAGCCAAACATAACCTCCCAGGTAGACTACACACCTGACCCAAACCCTAACCTCACCTGGCTGTGTGTACCGGGAAAATGGTCAATAACTGTACCCACCATGAAGCAAAAACCTGTTCACACACTCACGCACGCATAGCAAAACAACCGTAGTTTTTTTTTTTTTTTTAACCCAGATCGGAGTCTGAAAAGCAGTTCTTTCTTGTTAACTGGAGATGAAAACAAGATGTGGACGGTTGCTCACTCGTCCATCTTGTTAATCTAACAGTCGGGGTCTGAGCGCTGCAGATCATTTGAGCAGAATCGACTTCACCACAGTTACATTCCAAGTGTCTGAAATAGGTTCTTCTGGGTCTCAGGAGGATAAAASWAGACATATTAGACAGTTAAGTGAAATAATATAAGGTAATAAGATTCAACTAATGATGAAATTGCAGACTTTTATGTGTTATTAAAAAATGTGCACAACCTTTTAATAAATATCAGTAATATTTCTATTATTAATCATTATTTTCTGTTCATCATTCTGGTTTATCCAAGGCCAAAGATCCATAGTTGTCCATCTGAGGGGCAGGTGTCTAAAAAAAAATTAACCATGAAATGTTTAATATGTTTATAAGACATTCAGCTCTTAAACGTTTGCACTTATTCTGGTTCAAATAAAGAACTTAATGTTTACTAGATTGTTAACTAATTATTTTCGAGTTAATGTTGCCTCAATGAACAATGATTAAAAAATAACCTGTAAAACTCTGATGTTAAATGTGATGTGGTTGAAAATTTAGGTGCACCTAACTTTTGTGCTGGTGCACCTAAGAAAAAATGTTARGCACACCGGTGCAACCAGTGCAAAGCGTTTGTCTAGATCCCTGTATTATGGAGTAACTTACTATTTTTAGCGGTTTCCAGACCTTGTCTATTGTTTTTAAAATTGGCATAATAGTTACAATAGTTAATATGCTGACTTACTGTACCTACAACTCAGTAATACTGTATCATTTTTAAAAACTCTAAAATACGCGTTAGAAGCAAACCTTGGCGGTATGACTAGGGAAACAATAGACCATTTCATAGTTAGACATTATGTCAAATGCGCAGTGGTGGAGAAAATACTTAAACACTGTACTAAACTGAAAGTACAGGTAAAACGACAAAAACGTAGTCTAGTAAAAGTACCACATTAACATTTTTATTTGAGTAAAAGTAAATAAGTACTTGCTTTTATCATCATCATCATCAACTTTATTTACAAAACACCTCAATACCAGCCACAGCTGAATTAACATCAGCAAAAAATAAAAAGAAAAAGAAGATAAAAACAGATAAAAATATAAAATAAAGAATAAAAAGAAGATAAAAACAGATAAAAATATAAAATAAAGAATAAAAAGAAGATAAATACAGATAAAATCACTAAAATTAAATAAAATCAAGTCAAGTC
>NW_013953624.1:79872-81752 GCF_001266775.1 Austrofundulus limnaeus
CAATTTTAAGCATAATGAGCTGAAATTTGGTGTAGATAAAGCTGAGGGTGATTCCCAAAACCTAAGCATGTTCAGACTGCACAAAATGCTTTTTTTTAATGGGGTCCTGACTCTTTGTGCCTATGCGCCTAACAGCAGTTCAGATTACCCACTCTTTTTGGAGTCCTTGGAGAGCACTCCTAACGGGGACTCCCTCGTTCTGCTGGAGGACTTCAACGCTCACGTGGGTAATGACATTGAGACCTGGAGAGGCGTGGTTGGAAGGACCCCCCCCAATCTGAACCCGAGCAGTGTTTTGTTATTGGACGTCTGTGCTCGTCATGGATTGTTCATAACAAACACATGTTCAAGCATAAGGGTGTCCATACTGTATATGCTCTTGGCACCAGGACACCCTAGGCTGCAGTTCGATGATCAACTTTACTGTTGTTTCATCTGATCTGCGGCTGCATATCTTGGACAGTCGGGTGAAGAGTGGGCGGAGCTGTCAACTGACCACTTCCTGGTGGTGAGTTGGCTCCGTTTGTTGGGGAGGATGCTGGTCAGACCTGGCAGACCCAAACGTTTAGTGAGGGTCTGCTGAGAACGTCTGCCAGAACCTCCCATCAGACGGAGCATCAACTCACACCTCCTGGAGAACTTTGAACACTTTCTGGGGGAGGTGGGGGACATTGAGTCCGAGTGGGCCATGTTCCACAGGGCTCTAGACTAACTTTTTGCACTGGTTGCACCGGTGCACCTAACAGTTTTTCTTAGGCGCACCAGCACAAAAGTTAGGTGCACCCAAATTTTCAACCCCGTCACACGTCACAGACTGCAACGAACAATCAGGACAGCTGAGAGAGTCGTTGGTGCTCCCCTGCCCACGCTTCAGGACCTGTACACCACAAGAACCAGGAAACGGGCAGAGAAAATCATGTCAGACTCCACACACCCAGGACATAGCTTCTTTCAACTTCTCCCCTCCAGCAGGCGCCACAGAGCCCCACGCTCAAAAACATCCAGACACAAAAACAGCTTCTTCCCCCAGGCCACCTCCCTGATGAAAAATCCCAAACACTAGACCTATTACCTAGTGACTAAAGCATATATTATTGTATGTAATCCACAGACTATGATGTTTATATCTTGCTTCCACCATATATGTGTATTGGAGAGACAACATCTGCTGGAAACAAAGTTCTTGTGTGTGTCATCATACTTGGCCAATAAAGCTGATTTTGATTCTGATTTAACATCAGAGTTTTACAGGTTATTTTTTAATCACTGTTTATTAAGGCAACATTAACTCGAAAATAGTTAATCTAGTAAACATAATGCTCTTTATTTGAACCAGAATTYTAGACATTTAACTTACTGAAAAGTATTTAAAGTGATTCTATAAAATTCTAAGTGCAAATGTTGAAGAGCTGAACATATTATAAACATCTTAAATATTTCATGGTTAAATTTTTTTAGACACACGCCCCTCAGATGGACAACTCCTGTAGTTTGAACCTATGGATCTTTNGCAAAGTTATGCAGTTTAATTGTTTATCAGTAGCACTACATTCAGCTCGTCTGTTGTCAGTTAATTAACAATCAATCTGAAAGACAAATCAAATATTTATTAATCAATTAACAACCATTATCGTTAACTGCTTTTATCCAAATGTGCAGTTTTGATGTCATGCTACGTTCACACCGAATGCGTTTTGAGCAGCAAAAAAGCGCACAACGCCTCCAGCTGGACGCACTATATTCAGACCGGGATAGAGACTAGATGCGCATCTGAAGAGGGAGGAGTGTCTTAGTTTTTTCCCCGTCTGTCTTCGGCGGATGAAATAAAGATAAAATCTAGAAAATGGCAGTGCTTTATTTACTAAAGAGCAAGCGAATGT
>NW_013953625.1:0-2761 GCF_001266775.1 Austrofundulus limnaeus
AGAACAGTAAACAAAAAAAAAAAGGTTTCTGTTTTGAAGCATGCCACAGTCTGTGGAGCATTGAACATCAACTACATTTCCCATAATGCATGTTGATCATTATAACCTCAAAATGACAGCATCCCACTTACAAGTCGAAAACTTAAACTAAAATACCCCTTCAGTGGGAATTCCCTGTTGGAAAGTGGGAGAGTTCAGAATTTAAGATACTCACCACCACAACAGAGAGTAAAACTTTTACTTTTATTAATATTTCTGATTTATTTATTTCACATTTAGTCAGTTGTAGTTTCCAGTGTTTATAAGAGGACGTGTTAAAACATACATTAAAAGTCTCATTTCACCTTACAACCCCAGAGGAGACCTCCGCTCACAGGATCAACATCTCCTTATGGTTCCCCTCACTCACTTTAAGACCCGTGGTGACCGGTCCTTCTCCTCTGTGGCCCCCAGGCTCTGGAATGAACTCCCTGTTAATCTGAGCTCCACTGATAACATTGTCTCTTTTCTCTCAAGTGTTTAACTAACCATTTCACCATTACTACCAGCCTACCTCCAATGTGAATGCTTCGCTAATCTTTGTTTTTATTATTGAACTTACACCATATTTTCTCCCACATTCATTATGTTTTTGTGTATTATTGTGTATTTTGACCTACATTGACCTTGTGTTTGATTCACAATTTTAGAAATTAATCTTGATTTGATGTTTCAATTTTTTCGTTGCTTATGTGTAATTATGTTTTTCTGTTTCATTTTATTATTTTCACCATTTTATACTGTTAATGATTGTACAGCACCTTGTGAATATATTTCTGTGAAAGGTGCTTTATAAATAAAACTTTACTTACTTTACATTGAGCTGCGGTACCACAGGTATCAAATGTGGGCTCACTTTACTCTCCTCTCTGCCTTCATGTTTTTACTGTGACCCCACCAGGGCCATGAAGCCCCCGACACTCCTAGGATCATTGAGACACTCGAACCTCGAGAAGTCGGCAGTCCAGGGAGAGGATTTATTATGTTCCATTGGGAGTAATTTAATCCTGAAAATCTCAGTAATCCAGGTAAAAAAAATAAAAATAAGTTCGTCTGGGTGGGTTCTTCTTTAGTGAAACGTGAGTAATTTAGGTTTCTAAGATCTGCAAATCATTGTATTCTGTTTTTATTTACTGTTTTACGTCAGCTTTTTTCTTGTTTAGCTTAAATCCTTTGCCACCTTTAGCCAGGGTTTTGCTACATTAGACTTTAAGCTAGCATCTGCTTTTTAGCTTTATCAATACGCTTCAGCTTTATCAGCAAAGTTCAACAAAGTCACTCAGAACATCACAGCCAGAGTGTATATTTTCAGTTTAGAGTGGATTTTTAAGTAGTTTAAAAACAAAAATAAACTGCTGCTCTTTCTGAATTCAAGTATTTCTTTTGTTTGCGTTGTTTAAAGGCTGTCTCAGACACACAGGCTGTGTTTTACTCATGTGTGGCTTGGAGGCACCCTCACAATTCATGTGCCAGTGTTTATGGCTTGGTGCTTATCACACTTTAAATTTTAAAATAGACTCCTATTGTTTCAGCTTGAAATATTACAAACGTTTGTTTTTTTAGGGCAACACAGAAAGATTTAAATTTTTATGTCCCATAACAAAAGAGTCCTATAAATAGGTACAGTTCTGCTTTAACCATGATTTAACCATGATTTAACCATGATTTAACCATGATTTAACCATGATTTAACCATGATTTAACCATGGTTTAACCATGATTTAACCATGATTTAACCATGATTTAACCATGATTTAACCATGGTTTAACCATGATTTAACCATGATTTAACCATGATTTAACCATGATTTAACCAGGAGTGTTTGTTCTCAGATTGAACGCAGCAGCTATAGTTGTGTTTTTCCTGAACCAACAGCACAAACCAGTCTGAAGCTGTGGTCAGGAATGTGGTTCATACTGTTCCACATCACCCAGACGCTGTGGGTGGGCCGACAGTGAGCTGTAGATGCTGTTATCATTCTTCTCTTCTCTGTGTGAACGTTGCACAGAGATGCAGTGGTTTAGGAAGCCAGCTGATTCGATTAAAGTATGTCCTCTTTAGTGATGACAAACACCACCTGGGGGACGGTGGGAAGGGTCAGCTGGAACATGTGGCCATGAGTTGTCTCCAGTGTAAACACCAGATCCTKCTCTGCCTGGGGAGATGCAAGAGAAAAACAGATTCACCCTCAGATAAAGTGAAGTCACTGAAAGAGGAGGATCAATGAATAGCTCTTGGTTGGGAAAATTTTAAAAATCAACAAATCAAGTTTAAATTGAAGAAAATTTGTGAGAACTGCTATTTTCCTCCTTTCACTTGCTGCCATCTAAAACACATTTTATAAAGTCACCACATGCACAAACTTTCACAACAGGAATCTGCTGAAAACKAATAACATTCTTTTAGCCAACAGTGACTGAATCAAACTGATACTAATTTCAGACTTTATGGTCGAAGAACGAAGGAAGTGGTGCTGAAGTTTTTCTCATAAAGCCGTTTTACTGGAGCGAGTGGCATCGCTCCATCCCTCATSGTGTAGTTCCCAAATGATTCCCAGGAGCTCTTAGGATTTCTATTTGTAGAGTCTGTGTATATTCAGAAAGGCTTCTCCTTCCAAGAGTTATTTGTTTGGTGTCCTAAAATGCAAAGAAAATCATCTATCCTCCTCAGATTTCAGATTTATTTGGGGAATTTCTGTCTCAAACGAGCATAAAACCTTGA
>NW_013953625.1:3761-10568 GCF_001266775.1 Austrofundulus limnaeus
CAGTTTACACTCATCTACAGATCAGGACTCTGCAGTTTACACTCATCTACAGGCCAGGACTCTACAGTTTACACTCATCTTCAGGCCAGCGGTCACTCTTTCAGGGATGAGGATGTTCTCATCCTTGATAGAGAGGAACGTTGGTTTGAGAGAGGAGTAAAGCAAGCCATCTTTGTGAAGAAAAACCGTCCATCATTAAACAGAGGTGGAGGCCTCCGTTTTCAGTTGTCTCCCTCCTACAACGCTGTTATTGTTAGTATGACTCCGCCCCCTGTGAGCAAAAGGTGTGAATCAGGGCCCCAATAATAGGAAAAAAACAAAAACAAGGGGACGTTGAGCCCCACCTGCATTCACTACATACACATGACACGACACCTAAGAACCACAACATCCAAACCAATAAGTCAGGTGATGGGACACATGACCCTCTGTGAACAATAGAGCTAATCAAGCCTATTGTTAGGCGATGGCCCTGTTTTGCATGTGACTAACCTGTTTGTCCACCAGGTGGAGGCAGAGCTTATAAGGCTGAGTTCACCTGAAACTCATCAGACTAAAGAAGTCTCTTGGCCAAGAGATGAAACGTTTCACTAAAGAAAAACCATCCAGAGGACCTACTGGTTTTTTCTTTTTGATTTTTTCTACCTGGATTACTGAGATGCATCAGGACATTCGTCTCCAGACGATCAACCAGGAACTTAGACATAGGAGGGTGGAGGGGGTATAAACCACAATAACAGGATGAAGGGCTACAAACAAGGACAATGTGGGACACAAAACACGAGAAGAACACATACAAGACAAAGAGGGAACCCCTGGGAACAAACAAAACAACCAAAAAAGTCACTAAGATGGCTCTAGGCACATCTAAATAGGGTAGAAAGTTTAGGTGGGCACCCAGGGGCCCAACACAGACAAGGCAGGACCTCAGGAGGGAGACCGTGGACCCGGCCGTAGCGGAGGCAGAGCTCAGGAAGGCGGCCCGGGACTCTGCCACGGAGGAGGCGGAGCTCTAGAGGCTGGCCCAGGAATCGGCCGCGGAGGAGACGGATCTCTGGTGGGCAGCCTGGCGGCCAGCACAGGAGACTCTGGAGGTTGACAAAGAGCCAGGCCAAGACAAATGAGAGGCTCTGGAGGTCGGCCTGGGAAACAGCCARGGTGAGGAGAGAACTCTGGAGGAGCTGGTGACAAGAGCTCACTGAAGGCTGCAGATGGCGAAGAGGTCTCAGCTGCAGATGCCGGCATAGACTCAGGAAACTCAGGATACTCAAAGGACTCAAGAAGACCCGGGAACTCAACGATCCCACCCAGGCACTCAGGAAGACACAGGGACTCAGGAAGACCCAGGGACTCAGGAGATGCAGGAACAAGAGACTTGCACACAGATACTGAAGACTTTATGGCAGGAGCTGAGACTGGATCTGAGGACTCTGGAGTTGAGACTGGAACAGACACGGAGTCTTTATCTGGAACTGCCAACTCGGGTGCAGAGGCTGGAACTGGAACTAATGACTCGGGTGCAGAGGCTGGAACTGGAACAGCCAATGAATAGACTGGATCTGGAACCGGTGACTCTGAAGCCAAGACTGGAAATGAAGATTTGGTGGCAGGACCAGAAGATGATGACGATGTTGGAGCAGGCTTGGATGATGAAGATTCTGAAGCAGGACTGGATGATGAAGATTCTGAAGCAGGACTGGATGATGAAGATTCTGAAGCAGGACTGGATGATGAAGATGCTGGAGCAGGCTGTGGTAGAGTGGTTAGGGGAGTCGACCTTGAATCGGAAGGTCGCCGGTTCGATTCCCATCCAGTCGACTCAGTCGTTGTGTCCTTGGGCAAGACACCTTACCCGCCTTGCCTACTGATGGTGGTCAGAGGGTCCGGTGGCGCCTGTGTATGGCAGCCCCACCTCTGTCAGTGCGCCCCAGGGCAGCTGTGGCTACAGTGTAGTTTGCCATCATCAGTGTGTGAATATGTGTGTGCATAGGTGAATGCCTGCAGTGTAAAGCACTTTGAGTGTCCTGGATGGATAAAAAGTCGCTATATAAGTACAGTCCATTTACCATTTACCAGGCAAAGTGAGCTCGGCTGGAACTGCAGCAGGTGAAGAGGACTCAGGTGGAGGCAAGGAGTAACCCAGGGCAGAAAGGATCATCCTCAGGATCATAGTCACATTCAGAGTCATAATCTGAGTGATCAGAGTCTGAACACTCTGGATACTCTCTAGACCAGAACCCTGGATACTCAGAAGATGCAGACATGGCGGTACAGTATACAGTATACAGACATGGAGGACATTGTTCGAAACCCTACCACCTGTATGACTGTCTGTGGAAGCTGAGCCTCTTTTTGCTTCTTCTCCTCCGCCATCCTCTACTCAGTCTTGGCTGCCTCTCGAATCAAAAACTCAAACAGACTTATCTGCCTGCTGGGTTCTGTAGCAGGCTGGTTCATTCTGTCATGGGTGTGAGGTGAATGAACCCAAAAGCAGGCAGACACAAAGAGCTCTAAAATTCAAGGATTTCATAAACAAAAAGGCTGACAAGGCAGCAAAACTTACAAGAATTATGGGAGGCACACAGGAGGATAAGGGACCAAGAGGATGGACTGAAGCCATGTAATGAACCAGCGAGGAAACAGTGACAAGAGACCAGTATAAATACACAGAAGGAAAGAGGATGATGAACTACAGCTGAGAAAGGATTGATTACAAACAGCAGACAGGTGAGAAGGTATGATCTAGAGTGAACTGAAGACTGAGGTGAAAGAGAAAAGGCATGAAACAGACACAAGAAGGAGAGAGCAGACAAGACACAAGAAGACCGATCCTCACAGTCTGTAGTGAATACACTGAAAGGAAAAGCATCACGCTGGGTGAACGCCTTTTTGCAGTCTCTTTCTCTCAAAACTATCACTTACCWATGTTTTCTCCAAGAGTTTAGACGTGTCTTCGACCACCCAATCCAGCAGGAGGCAGCAGCCAAATGGATGCTCTCACTGCGTCAGGGAAAGAAGACAGTGGACGGTAACTCCATTGACTTTTGGATTGTTGCTGAGGAAACTGGCTMGGATGACCAAGCTCTAAGGGGTATTTTCACTAACTCTATTTCTGATGTCCTAAAAGACCAACTGGCAACTTGGGATGAGCCCAACTCCCTGGATGAACTTATCAACTTGGCCATCCACATCGACAACCGCCTCAGAGAACAAAGAAGAGAGAAGGACTATGTTCCCCAGCAGCCCTGTGACCAAAAGTTTCCATTTACGTGCTAGTTGATTCAGGAGGTGAAGAGTTTGATTTCTGCAGATCTGGTGGAACAGCTCAAAATTCCTARTCAAACTCTTAATCTTCCACTTCCAGTCGTTGGAATTACTGGYCAAAACATTGCTAAAATACCACATAAATTTTCCGACCTGCAGATCCTCATCTCTGAAAATCACAGAGAGAGTGTTGAGTTTTTTGTTTTTTCTTCACCTTCCACAATTGGTTCTGGGTTATCCATGGTTGAAAGAACACAATCCAGTTCTGAATTGGGCTCAGAGAAGAGTTGATTGTTGGAGTGATTTTTGTTTAAACAACTGTTTAAAGTCTGCCATTTCCCCCACTGCTAACAAGAGAGTACCCCTGAGGCAATAGATCTTTCTAAAGTCCCTAAAGAATATCACGATCAAGAGTCTACACCCGTGTYTAGATAACCAGGGTCTAAATCAAGTAACTGTCAAGAATAAGTGTCCTTTYCCTTTCAACAACTCCATTCAGCCACCATTTTTTTCCAAATTAGGTCTGCATAATTTCATTTCAATTCATTAGATAAGAATAAGGGAGGGGGACGAGTGGAACGCTGTTTTTAAGATGCCTTTAGGCCATTATGAGTACCTCGTGATGTCCTTTGGTCTTACCAATGCCCCTGCAGTTTTTCACTTCCTGATAAATGACGTTCTTCGAGATTATTCAAAGATTTTTGTCTTTGTCTTTCTTGACGACATCCTGATTCATTTTAAGGACCCATCCTAACACCACCAAAATGTCCAAGCAGCCTTGCAACYACAAAAAATCAACTTTTTTACAGGCAGAAAAATGTGAGTTTWTTGTTTCATCTGTTTCTTTGCTGGGGTTTATTTTTTGCAAAGGGTACTTCCAGACCAACCCCCAGAAGACCATGGCTGTGGCAGAGTGGCCCGTCCCTTCTGATTGTCGTCAGCTTCAACAATTCCTGGTGATTCGTTAAAGACTACGGCCGTGTGGTGGCCCCACTCACCCATGTCATCTTGTCAAGATGTTATAATATCTCATGAGATTACATAGATTTTTTAATCCCYCCATGAAGGGAAGCAAGTGAAACCTATGGAACACCTGGCCTTTAATTCTCAGCTATACCTATGGCAAGTTTCTCATTAAAGGCCTTGCCGCACTACATTCTGTAACAACAGTAATTTGATTTATTATCTAACTTTTTATTAGTAATTTAGTGGAAATTTTGTTTTCATAAGTTGTCTAAAATGTTATAGTGTGACAGACTGACAATGCTCAGTAGTAAAAACTGAACAATCAGAGTTTCAGCTACTTTGTGTTCAGAAAATCCACAAACCATGGGGCACTTTTAGGTCTGCCCCCTGTATTTATTGTGGTTTTACAGTAGAGCAGCCTTTCACAGTGTTAAAAGGAACAGCTTCACTCACATCCTGCCCAGCCCCTTGTTCACAGCCAGAGGCCTCATTTGACCCAGCAGTCCTTAGTATTGATGAGAGTGGAGCTTGTCGTAGGGACAAACAGTCTGACCGTTCATTGGTGAGTATTTACTCTGGCTGAACGAGAGAAGAAAGTGACCTCACACATCTTCCTCCAAAACAAACGAACCAGACTGCAGTGAGCAGATGTTGGTTTTACTCCTCGTAGTAACCAACGAAGACGTCTGGGAGTTCAAATCTTATCCTAATAAAACTAAAAATGGCAAGAATTCACATTGTGCACTTTTGGATCTTAAAAAGGTTCTAAGAGTTTTGAAATGCAAAAAGAAAAAATGATAGTGAGACAAGAAACAGAGCAAGCATCTTATTGCAAACAGATATCAAACAGAAGGATGCTGTTCATCATCAAAATATTAAGACCACTACATTTAAAAGCACAAATCTTTGCAAAKATGTAGATTCAGTSWRWTTRTSTSWSYMYTKRKSWGTSRRSWSKRCRRSWMYMSYKAYASAKAAAAAKRAAKKAAKKAAKWAAAAKYTGCTTAGAAGTTTACAAAAAGGACACCAGTTCCAGACAGTGGATGCCCTACATGAAACCAGCTTCACCAGTTGAAGCATCATCCCCTCTYACCTCCTGGAAACACCAGCATCTCATTTAGTGGCAGTTCAGAGTTTTCTGTTAACCTAAGATGTGTTTTTGTTCTGTTGAATGAAACTGGGTAACTCAGATAAAACCTACGTGTGTACAGAAAACATATAAACCTCAGGTTTTCTTGCTGAGACCCAACAGCTCCAGTCACTGTGCCATACAACCGTGTAAATTTTATGATCATTTACTTTGAAGACTTCATTAATCACCACTGATTTTGAACATTTGAGACAAATAAATTTGACTGAAATAATCCAGTCTGAGTAAAAACAAACAATAGTTTCCTCTAAAATGATGGGTTTTTTTAAACAACCTCATTATTTTCTTCAGTCGGGTATTTTTTTCAACCTTTTAACTCAGGCTCCTGACCTGTGGTGAATAGGTTACAGCAACATGTAGAAAAGCTGTGCCACAAGTTACCTTAAATATGAAGAAAAGTGCTCTCATTAACAGATACTCCTCTCTTTTGTCAGCRGTTAGCCTAGTGTGGGCAGAGACTTTTATTTCTTTCATTTTACTCCCTGCTCCATGACAGATAAGGTACAAACTAACTGCAGACCAGATAAACGCCCAATATTTGACACTTTCTAACAGAAATATCCCAGTCGACTATAGTTTTGCATACCTAAATATCTCAAAGGAAAATGAAACTGTATCAGCAGCTGCGACAATCAACTCACTTTAGCTGATTTGTAGCTGATTTGTAGCTGATTTGTAGCTTTAGCTTTATGTTCTTCTTAATGTTAAGTGTAGATTTTTAAAAGAAGCATTAATGTATATTTTTGATAAATGAATAACACAAAGACATATAAAAATGTTTGTGTTTATATTGGCCATTGGTTGTCCTGATTTCCAAAGCTTACACTAACATAAAACCAGTCAGCCTCTAACAGTAAATAACTATTTAACAGAACATCTTTTCAAWWYTGACCTGATGATTTCTTTAAGAAATAACATTTCCAGTCAGCAACTGCTTTTATTCCATGTCTCCTTTTGTTGAAAGTCGCCCTCGCTGATCGTGTTGTGTTCTAAAAATACTGTTCATTACTTAGAGTCTGGGAGTGACTCAACACAACTCAGCCCATCTGAGGTCCACTTCTATTTTTGTCATGAAGACACAAAGTTCTGTRCTTTAAACCAGCACACTGCTGCACATTCTGCTGCTCACTAATTACTAAATGATGTGTTTAAATGGCAGAACCTCTGCAGCTCAAATACTCTCAGTAAAGTTAAACTGCGAGCTGCAGMATTTAGTAAACTGGGTGAAAATTTGACAAAAAGCCACATTTTTCTGAATTTCCTTCTGAACCTGTTGCCTTGTTTTAACTTTAACAAGAGAATCAAAGTCAGGTGGAAGAAGTTTATTTTCTCATTGTGGTACACATCTATCTATCTATCTATCTATCTATCTATCTATCTATCTATCTATCTATCTATCTATCTATCTATCTATCTATCTATCTATC
>NW_013953625.1:11568-12894 GCF_001266775.1 Austrofundulus limnaeus
ATCATCATGTGATAATGAACAACCAATCAGGAACCGCCTCGTTCTGGTACATGAAGTAGGTCAGCTTGATGATGACATCCAGGGATATCGCAAGATATGAACAATTGGACAGTGTCAAGGTGATACATAATCAGTATTCCATAACAACCATAAAACATATGATAACAATAAAAACAAGGAATGAAAACTAGATAAAAATGAGAGTCCAGTCAAGTCAAATCTGAAAACAGAAACAGAAAGAAGAAATGTTTCGGACCTTGCTAAGCTGTGTTTCTAAACACTGAGACTTTTTAAAAATAATAAAACATAAATTGTGAGTTAGTTATTTCCATGTTTATATTCATGCTTTCATTTGGACTTTTTCTGACAAAGAGTTTGTTTTCAAAGGTCATCACCACCAGTAGTTTGCTCAATGATAAAAGTTGGTGAGAGCAGTAAARTGACGTGATAACAGATTAGAGTTTTATTTTTCACACAGGATGTAGTTGTAATTATGTGTCGAGCCTTTGTTCTCTCTTCAGATCAATCCAACACGTTTGTTGGTCTGCATCACCTCCTGGGAGAGGATCTCTGACTGACCTTGGCTGCAGCASAACTGACTCACTTCACTTCTTATGTCCATCAATGGACCAACACTTCRACTGTTTGTTGGACTGAACTTTGAGCACCGACCCTCTAAAGTGTTTTAGTGTTAGGAGCATCTCAGACACCAGACCAACAACAACCTGAAGCTTTCTTGATAAGCAGCTGTGATAATCAAGGAGGTCTGCATCAAGGTTCATCTTAGAGCTGCACCCAGACCAAACTTCACAAACAGGACCACACAGACTTTAATAAACTGTAGAGAGGCTGTTTTAAATGATCCAGTCATYTATGTGTTGCAGATTATTCTGGGCTTCATAACCAGACTCATTAGTATAACAATAAGTTTCATTAACAAAATAATTTTTTTATCTTTTCTCACTGTGATGATTGTAACCTGTCCAGGGTTTACCTCACCTGTCCAACACTGAGTGTTGGACCAGCCTCWAATCAGCCATGCTTTTTGTCGTGTGTTTATACGTAAATAAAGTCCCTTTAACCTAAACTAAAGTTGTTGTTAATGTTTACTTTATATGGCACAGAATGGCCTCAACTAGCTGAACAATGAGCATAAACAATCTGGCTAACACCTGAGCTAACCCAACTTTCAACATTATGCAGGCCAGAGATTCTTAACCCATGGTCCGCGGCCCAATTGTGGGCCGTGAGCGCCACCTTGAGGGCCTCAGAAGAACAACAGTTTTTAACTTTGGGCCACAGAGGGCCACAGAGGGCCACAGAGGG
>NW_013953625.1:13754-15433 GCF_001266775.1 Austrofundulus limnaeus
AGTTATGATAGTTTAGTTTTGATGTAAATACAATAAAAATTAAACCAACATTTATAATAATATCATTTTGATCCATACATTGGTAATGTGTGACTGGACCTCGTGTCACTTTATGTTCAACAAACTGAGCCCTGAGGTCAGAAAGGTTAAGAAGCCCTGATGTAGGCGGCACAATGGAGCAGTGGTTAACACCACTGCCTCACGGCAAGAAGGTCCTGGGTTCGACTCCTGGTTTGGACCTGGGTCTTTCTGTGCAGYGTTTGCATGTTCTGGTGCTTGTGAGGGTTTTCTCCAGGTACTCCACTTTCACTGACAGACCAAAAACCTGCAGTAAGTTGTGTTCAGGCCCAGGCTGCCCTTCAAAGACACCTGTGATGTCAGTGGGATTTACCTGGTTGAATAAATATTATTGTGTTTGCTTTGTTTCTTGATCAACCACTGTCAGTTTATGTTTCTATGCTTTTAATCAGTGTCAGGATCTGATGCTTTACAGCCGTCATAGTTTCTCTGTTATATCTGGCTGCTGTGACTCCAACACTGTGTGATTTATGCAGAACTGACTCCTTTCATCTCCAGCCATCTTCACCCTCCTCCTCCTCACCTCCTTTGCACTTCCTCTGTGGAACGCTCACCTTTTTTTATCTGTCTGAGACCAATCAAATATTTGCTCTGCATGAGCCCCGGCTGTTTATTTTCTACTGTAGGTTTGGAGCAGTGGACACACACACACACACACACACACACACACACACACACACACACACACACATCAGAACAATCAGTCCCAGTTCCTCTCAGCCTGTGAAAAGCTGCAGAGGTCTGCAGGGAGGGGTCAGCAGATGCACGAGCCAACCTGTTTCCTGCAGATTCCAGCCTGGACATCAAGCAGGGCCCCCCAGCCAGAGGAATCCTTCACAGGGCCACAGTGGTATTTCCTGACCCACATCCTCCTGAGACCCATTCAGATTAGAGCAACAAAAATACAAGCAGCTAAAGACAGATGCACAGAGAAAACGAGCTGATAAAGAGTTCAGGACTGCACATCACCTGCAGCCTGTCAGGTCACAGTTTGAACCCTTTAATGCCACACTGTTAATCACTCTCAGCTACTGCCACACTGATTTCCAGCCTAATAAAMGTAAAAGTTCCTGAAGTTTAACCATTTGTGTTTTGTTGATTAGCTGTGGTTTCCATGTGGATTTGAGTAGAATTTAAAAGTTCATTTAATGAATATTTCTTTAAGTGTCAGTAAAATTAGTTTGGTGGTTCATAGCATATTTTGCTAACAGACAAACTGGGTTTCCTCTAAAGTCATGTTTTAATCAAACACGTTAAAGTTTTAAGGGGGTTGGGTGTTATGTGTTTTCCATGGATCAATTCTATACAGTCAAGTAACTATGTTGCCTTCATTTATTATGAAAATGCTCTATATGTCAAAAATAAATTAGATTTTGCATTACAGCCTATCCAAATGTCTTGAAATTGTGGAAATGGGCGGAGCTTTGTAGCAGCAAGAGTTCAGGCAGCTCCACATGGCTACCAGAGCAGGTTCAAGGATTTCTAACATGTATGAATGAGTCAGAGCAGCACTGTCTACGTTCACACTGCAGGTCTTAATGCTCAGTTCCCATGTATGTATTCATATATTCAAGATAATAATACTTGTCCTGCCCCTCAGC
>NW_013953625.1:15443-17479 GCF_001266775.1 Austrofundulus limnaeus
GGCCCCGCCCGTGTAATATATTTTTAAAAATGATAAAAACTGAACATCCTACAGTATTTTTACAGTCTTTCTTTTACAGTTAAAGTATATGTTTATCAAATAAAGTTTAATGTTACAACTAATCATGGATCCCTTTAAACATCTGAGTGGTGCACTACTGCTACTAGTGGTGAGAAACTGTATTACACCTTATTTAAAATCAATGTGGTCCCACGGCCCTCTGTGGCCCAAAGTTAAAAACTGTTGTTCTTCTGAGGCCCTCAAGGTGGCGCTGGCCCATGGGTTAAGAATCTCTGTTCTACACAAACCAAGGTGATCAGTTTTTTACTGTAAGTGCTCTCATCTAAACGTAATCCGATGCAAATGTCCACATCGCTGGAATTTATTTAATGAGAATATTTCCCACATTATAAATACTCGATTTGTGAGAATCATTCATAATGTGCACAATACCGAATTTCAGGCCCTTGCTTTAAGGAACTGAGCAGTTTAGTTGATAATTCAGTAATAATGTCTAAAAATCTGCTCCTTTAAAGCCAGCATTGGTCATAAACTACATCTCCCATAATGCATGATGATTCACGTGGGAATTCCTTGTAGGAAAGTGGGAGAATCCAATATTTAAGATGGCAGCCACTCACTACAACTCATCAGATTAATCTCTCACTTTTACATTTAATATTATTTGTGTTTTATTTAATTTCACTTTTAGTCAGTCACATCGTGTTTTTCAGTGTTCATAAGAGGACGTGTTAAAACGCTGTTTAGATGCAGGAAATACCAGGCAGAGCTCAGTTATTGTTTGTTAGAAGGCTCAACCAGCAATGAGACGAGGAACCAGATGTTGTATGTTTAGTCAGTTAAACATGAAACATCAAAGTTAATTACAACTGGTCCTTTGAGGACCACTCATGTGGTCCTTGGTAGCAAACAACAAACCAGACTGAGCAAATATCCCATGAAAAGAAGCAAAGCACGAACCAAGACAAGAATCAAGTCAATACTAACAAACTAAACACGTAATATCAATCAAAAGTGTACAGGTTTAATATAAATGACAGTAATGTTCTTTGTGTGTTCTGAGAAAGAGTTGTTTTATAAACCTGAAAACTGATCAAACAAACATCATACAGCAACATCAAATTTGCTCCTAAATTAACTTGTATAAAAGTTTTACACAATTACAGAAAACCTTGTGTTTTTCACTCTAATGTGCACAAAAGGAGAGTTTTTCTTTGGTTTAGTGTGGTTATAGCCAACTGTGTGTTACTGTAGGTGAATGAGTTATAACCTAAGCTTTAGTTAAGGCTGAGCCACAAACACAATGAAAGGAGAGGGAAGAAAGATAAACACTCCTGACTTCTCTTCATCTGTTTTTCCATGAGAAACGCCACATTACAGCCAGAATACTGGACCTTCTTCATCAACTGTAACTCTACAAAGTAAGACAACTGTTCAGTGATAAATCACTGTTTATGTTGTATAACACTATAACTGTTCCACATTTAATTTACTGTATTGAAGTCTGGAATAAAGCTTGTAAAACTATCACAAATCCTATTTTTACTTTACAGAAAACAGCTATAAGAGTTATTACTAGAAAAAATTACAGCCGTCCATCTAATATATAGTTTCATGATTTGAAATTATTAAAATTCTATGATTTGGTTATATTATTTTAGTGTTAATGTACAGAGCTCATAAAGGTGTGTTACCTTCCAACATTCAGGTAAATTTAGTTAAAAGACAGAGCTGTTATTATCTGAAAGGAACAGAAATGTTTGTTAAACCCTGGTTCTGTACGAGCCTGAAGGAGTAATCCACTTTAATCCAGGGAATAAGATTATGGAACAGCATAAGATTATGGAACAGAATAAGATTATGGAACAGGATAAGATTATGGAACAGCATAAGATTATGGAACAGAATAAGATTATGGAACAGAATAAGATTATGGAACAGAATAAGATTATGGAACAGCATCAGATTATGGAACAGCATCAGATTATGGAACAGATTAAGATTATGGAACAGAA
>NW_013953625.1:17894-18170 GCF_001266775.1 Austrofundulus limnaeus
GAATAAGATTATGGAACAGAATAAGATTATGGAACAGCATCAGATTATGGAACAGATTAAGATTATGGAACAGAATAAGATTATGGAACAGCATCAGATTATGGAACAGAAGAAGATTATGGAACAGGATAAGATTATTGAACAGAATAAGATTATTGAACAGAATTAGATTATTGAACAGAATAAGATTATTGAACAGAATAAGATTATGGAACAGAATAAGATTATGGAACAGATTAAGATTATGGAACAGATTAAGATTATGGAACAGAATAA
>NW_013953625.1:20239-21118 GCF_001266775.1 Austrofundulus limnaeus
TGAAGGTAGGACGGTAGGACTGAAGGTAGGACAGAAGGTGGGACTGAAGGTTGGACTGAAGGTGGGACTGAAGGTAGGACAGAAGGTGGGACTGAAGGTTGGACTGAAGGTAGGACGGTAGGACTGAAGGTAGGACAGAAGGTGGGACTGAAGGTAGGACTGAAGGTAGGACTGAAGGTAGGACTGAAGGTGGGACTGAAGGTGTGACTGAAGGTGGGGCTGAAGGTGGGACTGAAGGTGTGACTGAAGGTAGGACTGAAGGTAGGACTGAAGGTGGGACTGAAGGTTGGACTGAAGGTTGGACTGAAGGTGGGACTGAAGGCAGGACTGAAGGTGGGACTGAAGGTAGGACTGAAGGTGGGACTGAAGGTAGGACTGAAGGTGGGACTGAAGGTTGGACTGAAGGTAGGACTGAAGGTGGGACTGAAGGTTGGACTGAAGGTAGGACTGAAGGTGGGACTGATGGTGGGACTGAAGGTAGGACTGAAGGTAGGACTGAAGGTAGGACCAAAGGTATGACTGAAGGTAGGACCAAAGGTAGGACTGAAGGTTGGACTGAAGGTTGGACTGAAGGTAGGACTGAAGGTGGGACTGAAGGTGGGACTGAAGGTGGGACTGAATGGTAAATGGTAAATGGACTGTACTTATATAGCACCTTTCTATCCATCCAGGACACTCAAAATTCTTTACACTAACAGACATTCACCCATGCACACACACATTCACACACTGATGATGGTAATCTGCAATTGTAGCCACAGCTGCCCTGGGGCACACTGACAGAGGCGAGGTTGGCATACACAGTCGCCACCGCACCCTCTGACCACCATCAGGGGCTGAAGGTGGGGCTGAAGGTGGGGCTGAAGGTAGGACTGAAGG
>NW_013953625.1:22008-23478 GCF_001266775.1 Austrofundulus limnaeus
ACTGAAGACAGCAGAACCAAGTAGAGTGAGACTCAACAATGGAGGCAGGGCCTTTTGGACCACCCTATGCATGAACATGGTGTTTTAACACATTCTCATGTCGGACTTATTACATATTGACACATGGGGGGTACCCCGCGCATCTGTCCTTGCTGCCCGCGGCTTTTCCGGGTTTGTGTGACGAATGAGGTTAACATGAGGGATCAGGACTAAAGGTTAACTTTAGGGTCTGTGGTCAGGGTGAGGCTCTATAAGGCTAGTAGAAGTTAAATTTCGGGTCTAGGATGGAAAGTTTTGTGTAATTCTAGTCTTGTAAAAACACATCATCCTCCTCTGCCCCATCTCGTACAGAACGGARGCGCAGGGGTCAACATAATGAAGCTTGGTCAAGCGTCATTACCTTGACGCGGGGGGCATGAGAATGGGCTTGTTTGTTATGGACAAGCCGTGCTTAGCACAGAAGTCCAATGACAGAACACCGTTCAGGTTCAGATCATGGAGGCCGTTCCTCCCAATCATCTTCCAGATAACTCCGTCATTGCCCACATGGGCATGGAAGTCACCCAGCAGAACGAGGGAGTCCCCAGATGGTACCCCTTCCAGGACACCATCCAAAGACTCCAAATAGACCAGGTAATCTGAACTGATGTTTGGTGCATAATCACAAACAACAGTCAGAACCTTCCCTRCTGCAGCACAAAGCCACAGAGAGGCAACCCTCTCGTTCACCATAGTGAACTCCAACACCGAGTCACACAGCCAGGGGCTTGTGAGTATCTCCACACCTGGCCGTCGCCTCTCTCCCTGAGCCACTCCAGAGTAGGAGAGAGTCCAGCCCTTCTCCAGGAGTTGGGTTCCAGAGTCAAGCTGTGAGTTGAGGTGAACCTAACTATATCTGATAACACTCAACCTCACACACAGGTGAGCTCACGTTCCATGTCCCTGGGATCAGCACGGCCAGTGACCCTCCCTCACCTGCTGCCCAGTATGCATTGCACCTGACCTTGATGGTCCTTGGTCTGGCCCCTCCCCCGATGCCTGTTTGCCATGTGAGACCCCGGGATCATGGAGGTACTCACACCCTTCTGAAGGAAATGTTGTAAATGATTAACTAAATGTTAGATGTAGTTTTGTTTTTTATACTCTCTGATCATTGCAGCCTTCAGGTTAAAACAGAGAATGAGAGTTGGTGTGTTGTCGTGTTCTGTCTCTAGCCTAAACAAAAATGAGTTATGTTCTACGTCTGACATACATGTTACAAACTTCAGGGGTGCAACCAGACTGTTTAAAGAAGCATTTTCCCTAATTAATTTCTGTATTTTAGACGTACTTAYTTTATCTTTAATGAATGGTTATGTGCCACAGAGCTTTAAGGTTGCTGTAATTAAACTTTTACTTAAGGAACCTGATCTTGATTCAGGAGTTCTGACCAACTACAGACCTATATCTAATCTACAGACCTATATCTAA
>NW_013953625.1:25731-26975 GCF_001266775.1 Austrofundulus limnaeus
CATTAGCACCTCTAGAAATATATTTACTGAGAAAAATGGTGACGTGTTCAGTAATTGTTTTACCCGCTGTATTTGTTCAGTGAAGTTGAGATTTTGTTGTATGACCTTATTTTTGTGAAGTGGTTTAACTTAGATGCTGATGATGCCTTTATTGTCATTGTACGGAGCACAATGAAATAACATTTAAGAACACCATTCAAGAAAACACACACGACAAACATGGGGGAACAGGTGACCAGGTCATGCAGCAACCAGCAGGGGTCGCTCTACCTTTAAAAAGAAAAATGAAAAAGCACACAAGGGTAGATGAGGAAAAAATACATCATATTCTATCAACAAAAGGTGGCACACTATGGTGCTTATAAACAACCTCTACAAAACATGGCAATTAAATTAACCTGTTCTTAACTTAGCTATATCAAAGTAGTCTGACTTACGCAAATTGTACAGTTTATGTAGAATTATCTAGGAAACCATTGCCTCAAATTGTCATGAAGGGCATGGTTGGTTAGAACCCCAAGTGCAGAACTGAAATGATTTTGGCAAAAAAAAGGTGCAAAGGGCTTTTTAAACAAAATCAAAAAGCTGGCGTGGCAGCAAACAAGATACTTAGGCTTGGCTTGAAACAACGCTCTGACACAGACTGAGGACACAAGACAGAATATAAAGGAGAACTAATGAGCTAAAACAGGAAACACCTGGGAGAGAATCATGAGGAGCAGGTGAGAGTGGGCGGGGCTGGAGCAAAGACAGACAGGAGAAGAAAACAGAAGAGAAACCAAAATGAAAAAACACCCATACAGACAGATCGTGACACAAATCATTAAAGTAACTTCAACATAAGATGTTCTCAAGYTTCAATGTTTTATTTATAAAAAATGTTATCCTAAGCATTTTAACAAAAGGTCAATGTGGCCAGTGAAACACATGAAATACAAAACTAAACAAGTTTTTACACTTTCACCAACTGGATAATGAAATAAATGGACTTTATTTAAAAATGTTTGCTAACTCATGGCCTCCAAATCTTTTTAAACATGAAATATGTTAATCTGTCACCAACAAAATTACATTTATTTATCTAGCCATATGAAAAAAAAACATGTTCCCAAAAAAACTATTTTTAATTTTTTATCACTGAAATCAGTCTCACAAATGTTTCAAACTTCTTGAAGGAAGAACAGCAGTGGATGTGTGTGTGTGTGTGTGTGTGTGTGTGTGTGTGTGTGTGTGTGTGTGTGTGT
>NW_013953625.1:29990-31039 GCF_001266775.1 Austrofundulus limnaeus
TTTCTTCCTGTTAGCAGGGAGTTTTTCCTCTCCACCGTTTGCTCAGGATGGGAGACTGTGATGAAGTGATTCAACACAATCTGCTGCTAAATTCTTTACATTGTTAAGTTAAGGTTGTGATTCTGGGCAGGGGGGTTTGTGCGTACCCTCTGATAAAATCCTGCAAGCTCTGTAGTATTTATACACATTTTAATATAAAGAGGAAGAAGAAGCTGATTATTTCGTGGTAAAAAAGGAAAAGTTTGAAAATAAAAGTGTCTAAAATCCTGAGAAGTAGGAATGTGACAGGAGTGTTGTGTGCAGAGCACTGATGCCAGGCGCTGGCAGGAAGCCCACTGCAGGGTTCAGTGAGGGTGCTGCTGCTGCTCGTTCCCCTGGCTTTGGATGAAAACTGGCTGGCTGTTTTTAGAGCCGCGGCCGGGTGGAGTCATGGGGTATACTCAACATTTACCATGTGGGCGGGGCCAGTCGTTTAGGTGGAGCAAGAGAGAGAGAGAGAAAATAGAGAGGAGGTGATGATGATGAAAAGGAAACATTCATGTCTGAGGATGAGTTGTGTTACTCTGAAGAGGTGTCAGGAGAAACAGACGAGATGAGGGGAGTTCAGAAAATGGACTCAGAGCTGCCAAGGACCGACGAGCCAGGGCACGGCTCCATCAGCGCCTCAGGAGATCCTCCTGTCAGATCTTCAATCACTGAACGTTTCACGTTCTGCTGCTCTTTGTGAACATGTGGCTCGTTTGTTCTGCTCAGACCAGGCAGCAGCTTCAGCACGCTAACAGAAGCTGAATGAAAGCCAGAGGAGACAGAGCTGCACAGAAAACACAAGTTAACACACGAGGCCCTCTGAGGCAGGCCTGGGATCATACTGGACCAGGCAGCACCAGCAGGGCCCGGTCCTCCTGCAGACACACAACCAGACAAAAACACTTTGTTTGGCTTTTTACATTCAGGCATCCTTACAACTCATCCAATCAGAGTGAGAGCTTCACAACCTCACACAACTCTGATCAGTTCTTCTTCTCTGTGCTTTTTACCATCTTTATTAT
>NW_013953625.1:31402-33608 GCF_001266775.1 Austrofundulus limnaeus
ATTTATAACAATCCTGCTGTGACTTTTAGTTTTTCAACTATTTAAATATTTTGGCCACTTTTTTGCCTTTGAAAAATGAATGGAGCTGTTTTCAACCTTTAAAATGTTTATACATCTTTACAGAACCGTACACATTTTATTTTGATATTTTTAACTTCCTTGTTCTATTTTTAGCTGCTTTATTTGCTAATTTCAGCTTTTTTCTGCTGCTATTCTTCTGCTCTTTTCTACTTTTTTGAGCTAATTTTTGCTTATTCTGCCTTTCTGATATTACCAGATATTTGCTGCAGCTTTAGCTAATGTTCAGCTGTTGTTGGCTAAGGTTAGCTTTTTAAGCTAAATGACTTTTCTGACAAGTTTTACAACCTTGTGCTCCTTATGCTTATTCTAATGAAAGAATTTTAAGCTGCATTTTAGATGTTTTACATAACATTTTGGCTGTTTTATTACAAATTGTCACTTTTTTTGTACTTTTATGCGTTTTTTCTGATAATTTTACAATTTTTACAACACTTTCACCATATGGGTGCAAATTACAACTTGTGGCTGCTATGTTTAGCTTATTTCATGCTAATTTTAGCTTTTTTGTTATTTTAACTATGGATCTGCTTCTTTTTGCTGTTCATTTGCTTTTTTACTGTTTGTGTTGTTTTGTGAATTTGTGTTATTTATGCATCTTACAGGTGTTTTCTGCTATATTCAGCTATTTTAGCTTTTAGCTCTTAGCTGTTTTCTGTTTTCTCAACTATATTTTTGCTCCTTTTTACTGTTTTTCTGCAAAGTTGGGCTTTTTTTGCTTCTTTAAACTTTTCAAATTTGAACTCACCATTGCTACCATCAGTTTCAGCAGGTTTAACTGGTTTTCAGTGAGAAACATTCAGACTAACATGTTCACAGGAAAAAAGTAACCAGTTCTTGTCTGTTTSAGAGAACTGGTCCAGACATCTTTTCTCCAGTGATTCTCTTCAGCTCTTGTCTCACTGGTGTTTCAGGACCAGTATCATGAGTCCAATGAGTTGTGGGTCAGCTCTGAGTTCTGCTGTGAAACCCAACAGGAAGTGTCCTTATCAAACTGTTCATCAGAATATATCTGAGCTCAGACACTTTCATCAACACATTCAGCTCACAAACATAACAGGGATAAGAATTTTAATAAAAACAAAACAAAATTCTTCAGATCTGTTAAAAATTATTCTTTAACCCYTTAATTATTTTCATAGTTTCTATTTTCAGAATCAGAAAACCTTTTATTGGTCGACATGTTTGCACATGAAGACTTCAGTATTCACACATGACAGAACAAATCCACGACAACTGAGCACTAATAATCAAACAGTGTTCATACAACACTTTACAGCAGTGACTATTGAACAAAAGGCTTTTTAGTCGGTAAAAAAAAGGCACCAAATAATGACCAACATTGGTAGAAAAATAACATTAACAGTGTACACACACACTAATATCCAGAGTGGCACATAAGCAGTGTGCAGGTACGCATGCACAGTCAAAAAAGGAAAAAGCGCACCAGATGTAACATCATAAAGCTCCCTTGCGTACCTAAGATTGTACCTGATTGTCTGTCAAAACAACAGCTAGCAGGGCTCTACAGTGTGACCAGTTTGGTCGTAAACACGACCTGATTTCTTTAAAATAAATAAATAAATAAATAAATAATCCAGCTGCACTGGTGTGAATGGATCGTTGTTCGGTGTGCCACAGCGGGACCCTGATATAAGGATTAAACGGACACTGCCTTCAACAAATCAGACGAAGTCTAGAGTCGTTTTGTCCAATCAGAGCAGAGCAGGGCGGGACWTTCAGTGAGAGCAGTTTGGTTGAAGCAGCGGATCGACTGGAGCTGCTGCAGAGGTCAGTCACATCTCCTGCACTTTGCTCCTGAACTAGCAGAGACTTTGGTCTGTAAAACTTAACTTTATATTAAATCTATGTTCAGAATGTTGTTATTGAACAGATCTGTCCAACTCTGTGTGAGTGATAAACTGTCCTCCTGAGAGACTGCTGTATGAGCGTGTCACTGCACGCAGGCTGTCTGTGAGATTCACGGAGTTCTTCTAATTAAACCACATTAACTAACAGAACATTTGTTTGGCCCATATTAAAACAAAGATGATTCTCTGTTTAACTCCCCAGTCAAAAACATTATGTATATTAAAAAAAATAAAAACAACTTGCCATGTTCTCTAGG
>NW_013953625.1:39010-40658 GCF_001266775.1 Austrofundulus limnaeus
GGTGTACCTAATAAAGTGGCCGGTGAGTGTATATATTTATATATACAGAGATCCTACACCCTCCAGCCTTTCTCTAATTTAAATAGTAATCCTGTTGCCCTTCCTTTTCAGGACAGACCTTCACTTCCACACCCCTGTAAATAAACACTGTAAACTTTTCATCTGTGTTTTGTGATTTATCAGTCTGAGCCTGTACTTGGGTGTTTATCTTATTTGCAACCCTGATAGTTTTAYCATATCTAATGTTCTATACGTATATTACAAGTGTGCTTTTCTTATTTAAGCTAAGTGGACTCATCCAGCCAGAGGCTCAGTTTTGGCTCACACTCATTGATTAAAGATTTCTACTGAAATGTGCTTTTGTATGTTTGCACATGCAACATTTGAATGCAGTAGTCAATCATCTCAAGTCTGTTTAACTCCTGACAATCAAGTTCACTTTCAAATCCCTGCTGCTCTGTTGTGTTTAACCTCTTTATACGCAGAGCAACAAGTCTGACTCGTGGCTGTTTGATCCACCTGAGCACTGACGTGTCCTAAAATGTTTTCTTTCGCTTTTTCAAGAGTTTTTTGCTGCAAGTGACTCCTGACTGAGCATGTTCAAATATTTTTTTTTGTTATATCAAAGGCGGATGAAGTTATTCCTCCATTCTTTAACCAGTTTCCTTCCACCAGTCGTCTCTGGTCCTGCAGTTCTGACTGCAGATTAAGCTCTGGTTAAATTTCTCACTGCTTGGAGGATGTGTTGTTCTTCACCCAGTTCTACCTGTAGAGTCTGTCAGATCCACTGAGCTGGAGCTGTTTTTGTGTTGTGTTCAAGTGTCAACCACTTTTCATGTGCTTAACTAAAACAGTGAATCAGTTTTAGATGCACATGTAATAAATGCTTTCTGAGTTTCATTAAAATCTGTGCAGGGCTTCACAACATATTTAGCCAACAGACAAACAGGGTTAACTGACATTTTTTAAGCAAACATGTTCTCAAATTGTCTTGAGGACCAAGATTRGCATGAAAAATTATAGTTCAGCTCCTGTAAAAGTGTCAGAGATTTACCCTTTTTCTGCATTTTCCAAAGTCAGTTAACGTGGCGGCCATCTTGAATTGAGTCCAAATCAGGTGTTYTCAACCCAGTTATTAGCTTTAGTGTTTTAATAAAATTTATTCAGTTGTTACCAGTGCAGACGCACACACACATGCGTGCAGGATGTGTGTGTGTGTGTCCAGTGCAGAAATAACACGTGTGCTRCTGCTGCTCACATGAAGCAGGGACAGACTGGGTCTGCTGGTGAAAAGGCCTTTGARCTGAATTTTTTTGTGTGGAATTTAAGCGTGTTGATACTGGCACATTCCTCAGCAGTTCAGAGAGTACACAGAGCAGAAATAGACAGCAGAGAATTCTGCTTCAATGGCTCAAGTATTTAGTACAACATGGAAACTTCTAATGATGCACAAGAAAGAGGAAGCAAACTTTTCCTAATAATTAAAAAACCTTCCTGAGGCCAGTAAAGTGTGTCTAACCTGTTTAACAGATCATCACTAAGACTTTCCCTTCTTTTCTTCAATGAGTCAGAATCATGGCTGACTCCTGCTATACCAAACTCATTTCTTTCAGTTGAAAATGATTCATTGTATCGTAGAGACCGTACT
>NW_013953625.1:47919-50859 GCF_001266775.1 Austrofundulus limnaeus
CCCCCCCCCAACTCCAAGTGAAGGTAGCGTGACCCCTGCTGGTTGCTGCATGACCTGTTCACCTGTTCCTCCATGTTTGTCATGTGTATCTTCTTGAATGGTGTTCTTAAATGTAATGTCATTAATGTCATTGTGCTCCGTACAACGACAATAAAGGCACCATCATCATCATAAAAGCTACACTTGGGCCAGTCATTTTGTTTGTCTGAGTCTCTGAGCCCTGCTGGTTGAGGCAGATGTCCGGCCTGATTCTTCCTGTTAAATAAAGTTGTTTCTTTCCACTGTCACCATGTGCTGCACTGGTTGAGCTGGGACACTGAGACAAAGTGAAGACCACCCTGGCGATACGCAGTGTGCTATGCCTTTACTGAGAACTTTTAAGAAATTTTAGAACRAATCAACATTTGCAATTTCATTAAAATGGATTTTTATATTTTTACAGCAACATAAATCAATCCTACATTAATGCAACACAGAGAGGAATCCTGCTTGTTTACTTTCTGCTCAATAAAAGAAATGTTTGAAAAGAAAATAGAAAAAAATCCTGAAAAAAGAGAATTTGACAAAAGCAGGCACTCTGCACAGCACTGATGCCAGGCCGCTGGTAAGAAGTAGACTGGAGGATCAATATGATCTCATTCAGCTAAGCAGCTTTATAAGCCTGAAAAACAAATAAAACTGGTCATTATTTGGACAGTTCTCAGTCGGTCTGAACTCCACCCTCTGTGCTCTGKGACTGATGTCACAATAGATAAGGTAACAACTTTTGTGTCGCATTGACCATGCAATGCTCTTCTCTCGGAGCTTCCTGTCTGAAAGCACTTTATAAATAAAGTTATTATTATTAATATACTATTAACTTTTGAACTATCTGACAGAAYATTATTTTAAAAATAACCAGACCATCCCTCTGGGGTTACCATGATTTGTTTGGAGTGTAGAAGAGGGAGCGAGGAAACAGATTGAGGCTGGGAACTTTTCTCTGACTAAAACTTTTTTCTGTTTCTTCAGACTGACGTAAATTTGGCTTCAGCTCAGCAAACATGTTACCATCYATCTCAGGTTATAAATCAAGAACGTTTGTGACACATTTATTATGTTTATTTATAAAGAAGAAGTCTTTTTGAACTAAAAACATTCAAACAGCAGTCTACTAGTTTAGAGGTTTAATGTTAAGTTTTGGTTAGAGAGGTCAGGGAAAAGAGAGTTAGACGTAAATATAGTTACAAAAATGAATGGAAGTAAATACAAAGTCCTTACTTTGATGGAAGTACAAGGATGTGTGTTGTGTAACATGTGAGGGTCATTTTTAGACTACACACCTACATGTGGGGACCACTGGTGTATTTGGGGAAATGCCATTGGTGGGATGCAGGTTAAGTTTAGGACCAAGATGTGAATTGAGTTCAGGTTAGGTTTAGTGGTGTTGGTGGATTTTCACAGTAGGTGTCCTGAGCAGAGACAAAAATACTCAACTCATGAGTGGCTGCAAGATAAAAACCAAAGAGATGGGTTCCTCCAGCGTCGACCCAGACCCAGAATGAGCCTTCAGTAGGGAACCAAGCCAATCACACAAACCAGCTGCAGCTGCAGCAGGCAGGCTTGAAGGAGGCAGACAGGCCATCARTATCACAATTASAAGCTGTAGGAAGTGTTTASAGGCTGTTATTTCTGTGAAAGGAGGASCTACTAAATATTGATTAAGGGTTTTTATGGTGCCCAAATTWATGCACCTGTCTAATTTAGTTTAACCWATTATTGCACACTTTCTGTAAATCATATAAACTTTATTTCACTTCTCAAATATMACTGTGTTTGTCCTCTATATGATATGTTTAACTGATGTTTTAATCCAAACAATCAATGATTTATAAAGGTAAATCAGGAAAATGAACAAGGCTGCCCAAACTTTCACTCCCCACTGTATCTGACTGGTTAGTCTTAGACAATGAGTCAGGGTTGGCTATATATCTGAGTGGTTAGTAATAACAGAATTAAAATAGTTCAATTTGAATTGTCCTGTTTATGTTTACGTTAAGCTATTTCCATAGTTATGTAGTTGGTGATGCACACTTCCAAATTTGGAGGTTTATTTGGATTATTTTAAGGTTGTTTTCTGGTGGTCTAGTTTGTTTGTGTGGTTAGTTCAGGAGCAGCAGGACTGCCTCAGGATGAATTCGTATCAAATGTTAGAGAGAATTTCAGGACTTAATCATCAGTGGTGTCCACTGGGTCAACAAGCMTTTTGGCCATTTATCAGCAGACACACTCACCAGTGGGACCCCCGGGGTGAYCACTTCCCAAGGTCAAATCCTGTGTCCAACTGGGAGGTGATTTGGTGATGTTTAGATTTATTACAAAAACTGTGGAGTAGAGCTGTCAATTTGATTGCAGAGTCAGTCAATTTGGAGGGTAAACCATTACTTCTAATGATTTATAGGAATTAGGTTTGGTTCTGAGTTAAATTAGTGTTGATTTTATTTAGGTTTTGAGGAGAAAGCTGCAGTTTGTTTGGCTAAAGTGGAGGGGGGGGTGTTCTGTGGAGCTTAAGGCTGGTTAGCTGTCCTTTAAGTTGGGGTAAAGTATTAAATTAATATGTATCAGTGTTAATCTTTAAGGATTTAAATTAAAAAGGAAAAGTTGCACAGGTTTAGGATCAGGTGTGTACCTGTCAGGTTAGAGATTAATGGAGGTCAGTGGAATGTCCCCACATGTATAGATATGTGGATTCAGCTGTGTGTGTGTGTCAGAGAATCTTACTAACTAAACTTTAAATGTTCCTGACAGATAGAAACATCTATAAATGTATATATTTACGTGTGTATCAGGTTATTTGTGAAGCCAGTCGTTCATCACAAACCGTTTGTTTCTGACATGTTCTGTTTCAGAGGGGTTCTCCTGGGTCCAGGTCTACCACATGTTCCAGGGTCCAGGTCTACC
>NW_013953625.1:50869-58244 GCF_001266775.1 Austrofundulus limnaeus
TGTTCTGTTTCAGAGGGGTTCTCCTGGGTCCAGGTCTACCACATGTTCTGTTTCAGAGGGGTTCTCCTGGGTCCAGGTCTACCACATGTTCTGTTTCAGAGGGGTTCTCCTGGGTCCAGGTCTACCACATGTTCTGTTTCAGAGGGGTTCTCCTGGGTCCAGGTCTACCACATGTTCTGTTTCAGAGGGGTTCTCCTGGGTCCAGGTCTACCACATGTTCTGTTTCAGAGGGGTTCTCCTGGGTCCAGGTCTACCACATGTTCTGTTTCAGAGGGGTTCTCCTGGGTCCAGGTCTACCACATGTTCTGTTTCAGAGGGGTTCTCCTGGGTCCAGGTCTACCACATGTTCCAGGGTCCAGGTCTACCACATGTTCCAGCAGTTTGACAACAAGTTGACAGTTAATCCTGAGGGAACCTGAGATCCTGACCATGAATCACTGACTGATGGTTTCCATCGGATGAACTTTGATTAAACAAACAAGCTGAATCTCTGAACAGCAGCACTTCCTGCTCTTCTGATACGACCCTGCATGTTGACCTCTGACAGAAGTTGTTTTAAAGCTTTCTGCCAGAATTTCAGCCTAAAATCATTAAATATTGGGAAGTGACAAAGTTGTAGCACAATCTGCTGGCTTCCTCAGAAAGATACATTTTACTAAATATCACTTCATAATGTATGTTTTATGTTTTTCTGATGTCTTTTGTTGTGAATGTAGAAACTGAATTGAGTTAAGGTCCAGTAAAACCTTCAGCAAACTTAAAGGAAATGTTTAATGTAGTGATGTGTGGATTAATACTGAAACATTGATAAACCAAACCTTTCTGCTCAGTTAGGGTTAGGTTAAATATTCATACTTCAGGTGTGTCAGGTGTGTCAGGTAATGTGCATCATTAACTGCAGGGAACTACTTTTTCTTCTGCAGTGCAGCGGCACACGCTCCGTCACACTGATGGAACATGTTCACTGAGTAATGTAGSTTAAAACACGCTTTCAGTTTTATCACTTCTTCATAATTAAACAATAATTTATTTTAAAGCTTTTATTATTTTACTTTATCTTCATATTCCTTAACGAGGAGGTTCTCAAACTTGGTCCCAGGACCCCCAGGGGTCCATGAGAGGTATCTTAGTGGTCCTCAAAAAATTTAGCTAAATTGTTAATTTGGTTTTTATTTTTAAATATGCATGGAGAACAATTAACTAATAAAACAAACATAATAAACTTAATAAAAACATATATTCTAATGGCCTTTAGGGGTGGAAATGACAATAAATTGTTTTAAAACAGCACAGGGTTCAGGAGGGGGTCCCTGTTGTTTGGCCCTGGTAGGGGGTCCCAAATGTCTTGAGARCCCCTGCATAACGCACCATTTTCACAATTTATGATTCTGCCTGCTGGTTTTTCAGCTGAATCAGCACAGCTCAAAATACTTCAGTTAAAAATCAATCAAATTATTTTTGATGTCTTGTTTTCTTTATGAAGTGCTTTGAAATGCACTCTCTTTGTTTTTACCAACACTAGGTGTACCCCAGGCTGAAACGTTGAACATGTCTGGTTTAATGGTAAMGGTGAAAAAGTGCTGAAGAATAACCAACAAGCCACCATTCTTCATGTGTTGACACTTTTATTTTTTAAAAAGCAACATCCTGACCCTGGATATCAAAACATACAGTAAACTGGATGTAAACCATTAAAACCAGCAGGTTTTACATGGAAACCATTCCCAACATGTTGGTTTATTTGAGGCACTTTGAACCAAAGTCTCTGTCAGGTTAAACATTAAAGAAAGTAAATCTTTGGTCCTGTTCAGCGACCCGTCMGGTCAACAGAACCACTTTATTTCATACCAACTATTTACATTTAGCCCTGATCAGAAAACAAAACAGAACTGCCAAAGTTCCTCTGTCACATGTTTAGACTTCATATTTTCACTAAATTAAACCTGACAACAGAATCAAAGTTACAATAATAATCAGATMTTTTCCCTTTTTTACAGCAGGATCTTCACTGGAACATGTAATGTTCAGAAACTGACACAGTTGTAAAAAACTAAGAGATTAAACCATGTTTGTCCATGTTGGACCAGGTCCTGAAGATCCACAGTGTCCCRTCTGGACCGAGTTCTGGCTCATTGTTCAGCTGCTCCATCAGTGACACCTTTACAGTTCAGGTGATTTGTTCTTGATCAGGTCGAAGCCGTCAGCTCTTCTGTCATTAATCATTAGAAAACTGCTGTTTGTAAAATTAAACTTGAACCTGAGGTGAACTATGAGACAAGGTAAACAAAGGGAGGCTTTTGTTCCCAAGCTTGTCCTGACAAAGTCTGGACAGGTTCTGCTGTGGTGGATCTGATGGGACTTTATGACTACTTCAACTCAAAACTGACCAACGAGTAAAACTGTAACAGTCTGCTCTGCCTGAGGCTCTGTTATAAGGGATCAGCAGGTCTGTGGTCGTACAGGATCATCTCTGTCCTTTAACGACTGTATGTTCGTTTTYTTCTGTCAGGTATGGATGGTGGACTGGTTTCTGTCTGCAGGGACAGACTGGACCACACTGGGCCAGCTCTGAACACTAAAGCTGCAGGCTTTCAATTAATTACACTGTTTACAACAAATTACCATCGATACAGGAAATGTATGAAAACAAAATTATACACTGTACATGAAGGAAAAATAATTTTAATGAGATCTACCAATCAACCAGTAGATGAGACTTTGATAGGATCCAGATCTGGACCAGTCTACCTGAGACCTGTGGCCTATTAATGATGATCAGATAATATAAAGATTTTAATWAGAAAACAATCAGAAGAAGACAAGACTAAATCTGAAACTTTTAACTCCACAACCAAGATCTTCATTTAGTTTGGACTGTGGTCTGTTCCTGAACAGATCATACTGAGCTCCTCTCTGCTTCATCAGTTGGACATCCATCCTTGTTGAAAACCATAAACAAAACATTTTAAAAAGTTCTGATCGAAGGATCAGTTTGTTTTACTGAACAGAAATATATTCATTAATAAAAACTGTTTGCAGTTAATTAAAACACCAACAGAACCTGAATGTGCTGCACTGCATGACTTAGGATGATGACAGGATTTTCACTTATTATTTCAACAATTCAATGTTTATTTTGAATCTTTGAAGATAAAACTGTAGCGATGTATGAACGTTACAATTTGTTTCCTGTTTGGGATTTCTTTAGTAGAATAAATCTGTGCTTCTTACCAGCTGTGTTTCCRTTCACCATGAAAATGTGCAAATTACTTTCAACAAAATGTTTTTGCACTAGGATGAGGTGGTTTTTCAGCCGTATCTAAATTGGTGTTTTTCACAAAACTACAATGGAAACAGTTTTTTCACATCACAGGAGTCACGTGATCAACAACCGTCTGTTTCTACTGGTGAAAAAGACGATGATGAAGAAGATAACAGGAAGTAGAAGTAGTAGTAATACCACAGAAGTAGTATAAAATAGTAAACTCACCGACTACAATTTGCCAAAAACACAGCATACGTAGCCGCTCCCAAGTAGGGACTTGTCTCTGGAAAGCCTCGATAAAAGACGCCGACGTCTCCTCTGATGATGAGCGCTAGTGTCGTGGTAGCAACATGCTATGTGTTTACATCCATCGCTGCCATGTTTGTAATGACTTATCATGAGAACAAACGTATTCACCTGACTTTAAGAACATTTCTTACTTAATGGAAACGCTGCAGATGTGAAACTGTGTTTTTCGACATTAACAGAATATCGATTAAGTTTTGCACATTTGTAATGGAAACACAGCTGGTAACGCCTAACTGAAGCAGAACCTCTACCACACGCAGACATCCTCCTTTAAAAGTACTGAAAACTGACTTAACTTAATCTTGCTTCATAGTGTACCTCTTGAATAAAAAAAACAATGAAACATTAATAAATGTAATAGAGAAAATAAAACATATTCAAAGAAATTTCATTACATTCATGAATGAATTTCACCTTTCAGAAAATAAAAACAGTCTGTCGGAGACGGGTCTGACCCTTGAAGGTCTCCCAAAGAACCAAAGCTAATGAACATCCTGATGGTCCACAGACCTGCAGCCGATCCAGACCAGTCTGCTGTGGCCTCCAGCAGGTCATACCAGTCACCTCACAGACCTGCGCTCAGCTGCAGGGAAGCCATGTTTGATAAGAGTTCCTGCACAGAGACACGGCCGACTGGACCTGCGCCACATAGTAGTTGCTGAAGTTGACGTCTCGGACGTACGGCGCCGGCTGGTAGTAGTAGGTGATGTTGGACAGGGCGGGGATGGCGTTCTGTTCGGCCATGACGCGCAGCGCCAGGGCGGAGATGAGCGTGAGCGTCTGGCGCCGCTCGTGGCCCATCAGGCACACGGTGCTCTCGTCCACGACCCGCCTCAGCGTCGACAGGCACTCGTAGCGTTTGTGCTCGATTCCCACAAAGTGGTTCTGCAGGTACGCCTCCAGCTTCCTCTTCTGCTGGCTGATGTCRGGGAAGTCGATGAAGAAGCGCGAGCACATGTAGCGCTGCATCTGTTTCATGTCGCTCTCCGAGGACGGGCGGAAGCCCCGCACCAGCAGGTGGCAGTACTTCAGCAGCCCCCCGCCTCGGATCTCCTCGGGGCTCCGGGTGGCGATGGTTTTGGTGCGGAGGTGGCCCAGGGCCTCCTGGAAGTCCCCGTACATGCTCTCCCCCTGCACGGTGGGGTGGAACGTCTCGGACATGGCCGTCTCAGAGCAGCGGTCGAACAGCAGCAGCGAGTCCAGCGTGATCTGGAAAGAGTCCACGCTGAACTCGAAGGGTCTCCGCAGGGTGTCCACAAACTTCAGCTCCACGTTCTTACCCGTGTTGTTGGACAGGGAGATCAGGCTCCAGCGGTCCGTGTCGTTGCAAACTTTCACTAGTTTCTGCACGTAGGCCTCCTTCAAGGCCAGGGCTGTGATCCTCTCCCTGCAGACCCCTTCAGGTAAGAAGTCCACGAGGCAGTCCAGGACCACATCCTTTACCAGACGGAAGGTCTTATCATCAGAGAGACTCAGGCCAAAGATCAGATCCAGGTCTTTGTAGCCCAGGCCGTTGTCCTGGTGCAGCACATGGCTGGCTGCTGAGCCGTTCAGCTTAACGTCACGTACGACCACGCCCTGCTGCTCCAGTCGAGTCCTGACCACCTGAAACACAACGAGACAGGAAACTGAGTGGTTCGAGTCCAAAACAAGATCCTCATCAGAGCTTCTCAGAGGAAGAGCAGGTTGAAATGTGAAAAACTGGAGACTTTTTAAAGAATAAAGACAATAACAGAGTCATAGCTGAGTGAAACAACCCCTCCCAAAATATGAACCACAGAAAAAAAGTCWAATATTCTGAGTGGTTAGTGCTTTGTTTGTGCACGTTTGTGCACTTGACCTTGTTGTTTGTGTTGCTCTGGTTATTTATAAATTAAAGATTATGTGTAAGGGTCATTCAGGGGTCACCAGCCCACCACTCGCTGYAAAATGAACCAAAAATGAACCRAACTAGTCGAATTTTGTAGTGTTTGTTTGAGCAGGTTTGTGTCGTTGAAACAATTGTTTRTGCTGTTATAGTTTATGATTTATTATACGTTATAATTTCAGACGATCACGTGACTTGTCCTGAATTGTTTGTCTGTGACAACAGGCTGAGTCACGTGATCGTCTGAAATTATAACGTGTAATAWMTSATMAAYTATAGCAGCACAAACAATTGTTTCAACGACACAAACAAACACAACAAAATTCAACTAGTTTGGTTCATTTTTGKTTCATTTTGCAGCGAGTGGTGGGCTGSTGACCCCTGAATGACCCTYACACATAATCTTTAATATATAAAGATCCAAAGCAGCACACAYCGGCACAAACGAAGCACCAACAACTCTTCATATTTGCCTTTTTTTCTGTGATTAATGTTTTGGGAGGGGTTGTCTACCCTCAGGAATGGCTTGAATTTGAGCTCAGATTTGGTGTGGTAGTAACTGAGTGTCCTTCATGACATTACACAACATCTCATTGAGTTTTTGACCGTCACAATATCCCTTATGAAAAAACAATGTGCTGTAAATCCTGCTGCCAACAGTTCAGTTTAGTTTATTTTGCCATGCAGGCTCCAGTGAGATGAGCCCAGGTTGGGTTTCAGTTCCATGCTACACAACAACTGATGACGCTGAAGCTTACAAACTSTGGCCTTTAGACAAAATAAAGATGGTATCAGTGGCAGGAATCAGATGCTTCAGGGAGACAGTGTCCTACATACTGTAGCACAGATCAGTAACAAACACATCGCTGCTGTATCTGATCTCGTGAACAACAAAGAGCACCAGCACAGCAGAGAGGGAGGCAGCTCTTTMAGTCAGGGCTCATGAAAGCTTTGCGTTTACAGGAAACAGGGCTGGGATCCACACACAGTGCTTCCTGTCTGTTGGAACACACCAACACCACGGACGACACACAGCTGTGCTTTCAACAATAATTTATCCTCTGGGATGTGTTGTCCTGCTTTGATTTTAATCATCACATGTTCACTTTCCAAAGTGTAGATTTATATTGTTCACCACTGAAGGTGCTCATCTTGTTGCTCATCAGTACTGTATTGTATAATATCTCATGTACCACTAAGACACATATAAAGGGATGCATGATGTATCGTATCAGCCAATATTGGTAATTTTTTAGAATATTGGTATCGGTCCGATATGTAAAACTGGGCCAATATTAATGTCCCATATTGATTTCCCACTTTTTATCTTTAGTTTGTGTTTTGGGAGCTGGTTGGTTGAGCTGCATCTGTTTGATCATGATGATATTGAYKCTGYGTAACCAGGAATAACTGAAGTAGAGTCATATCAGAGGTCTGGTTGTTTATTTATGGCATCAAAATAAGACCCAAGTGTGTTTGTGTGTATATGTATAATATAATGTTTGTGTAATATCGGTAAATATCAGTTATCGGCCATAACAGCAATAATTATGTCAGATATAGATATCGGCTGAAATTTTCATATGAGTGCATTCCTACTATGAAACTTAATTAAGTTGCAGTCACCCTAGTTAAGAGTGGACACTACGTCTATTTAGCCTTAGCCAAGACAAAAACAACTAAGTGCTCTCTGACTGCAGGTTTACTTGTGGTTTCTAGAGTTTCTAGAAGTAGTGTTCAGTTCTCAGGATCCTCTCTAGTGGAGATAACTTCCAGTTTCTGTCCGTGAGGCCAACACTGTCTATTCAAGACTTTCTCTTCTGATAAATGCTATACACTCACCGGCCACTTTATTAGGTACACCACGCTAGTAACGGTTTTATGGTCATAAAGGGATGGACATGGTCAGCAACAAGACTCAGGTAGGCTGTGGC
>NW_013953625.1:58798-60623 GCF_001266775.1 Austrofundulus limnaeus
GCCACAGCCTACCTGAGTCTTGTTGCTGACCATGTCCATCCCTTTATGACCATAAAACCGTTACTAGCGTGGTGTACCTAATAAAGAGGCCGGTGAGTGTAGTTAGGGTTGGGTTATCCATGTTGTGTTGCTAGGCTCAGACTGCTGGCCCTAAACTCTTGTTAATGTCTCTTTCCTGTCCTCTGTCTTACAGGATGAAGTCAAACTTGTGGACAAGCCTTCACAGGATCTTCCAGGACTATTTACTCCAAGCTTGCACTTGAAACTGAGCTTTTTTGTCAGTGTAGACAAATTTTCTGCCCCCCACCATATCCATCGTTCAGCACTGGTAAAAACACACATCAGGGCTTTTCCCACATGGTGCTTCAGCACCTGGAGAGCCCAGCGAGGGGAGACACTTCCTCCAACGCAGGAGCAGAAGTCTCATAAAAAAGAGACAAACACAGCAGACTGTGTAGTGTTGACAACGCCTTGGCAACACAACAGTCTCCACTTCTCCTCTGCTGTCTCTAGTTTCTGTGAGCTTTTCATTTAAGCTGTGGCCAACTTCAATTTTTATTATGGCAGTTTGCAATTACCCAACCATTTACCAGCCTGCAGTGTTTGGACACCAATGTGAGCTCTGGGCAGAGAGTCAAATCGTCTCTCTGCCAAGAAAACGACAACCGCCATCAAACTTGTTCAAGTCCCAGAGCTTCTAGTCCAAACTAAACCAGCTGGTGGCAAAGCAGAAGCCAAGGTGGTCCTTCCTCTGATTAGAGGATCCTCCTGGACACTGGTCACTTCACCTGTGAGTCCTTGGCCCACTGTGTATTTTTTGTTTTTCTAATGAAGATCTTGTTTCCATGAATATCTTCACTTAATTATTTGATAGAATTATAACCAAGAGACCCATCTAAAGACTTTTCTTTCCCAACAACCTTCTCACCCCGAGTTTAATGTTTAAAGTTTTGTTTTTTACATTTGAGTTTTCTACCACCTGTAACGGCAGGAGGGGACAGATGTTACATAGAGCTCAGGCTAAAACGTCAGACAGGCATCTGGAAATTAAGACATTAACTAAAAGTTTTGACAGCAACTGCAAGAAAATGTATGACAACAAACCAATCATACAAACCATAGAGCTAACGCTAGTTTAATACTGCAGCTAACTCTTCAACACGTCAGCAGAAGTGAGACAAGTGTTTGTTAAAAACTTTGTAGTTGTACTACACACAGAATGAGATGTTCTACTACAGCCAATAATCAACCAACGGCTGGTTTTAGTCTCAGTCAATAAATCAGTCAACAAAACAAGGCAGAGTCATCTTCATCTTCAGTAGATACGTTACACAGTTTAGTTGTACACTGTTTTTGTTTACTCGTACAAAACTGCAATTCACCTAAAAAAACTTATTCTTTTACAAAAACGATTTCATTTCGATCAGTATAAATAAGACTTTCATGTTAGTTTTGTTCAACTTAATTTGTATTTTCACTAAATCTTTGTTCATCTGCCACAAAATAAGACACTTTTAAAGAGAACAAGATGTGGATACATCATAWCCTTCTGTCCAAACAGGTACCAGCATCACACAGTGTAGAAACAAATGTTGTGTCATTGTGTTCATGCTGCTGTGTCCCAACAACCGCCCAGTGAGGGCTTGGTTTCCAGCCTTCTGAGGCCCACACCAGCTGTGTTTCCATTCACCAGGAAAATRYRMAAATTACAATTTACAAAATAAATTTGCTCAATGGAAACACGTCAATTTAGAGAAAAGTTACGTTTTTCGACAAAATGTTTTTGCACAAGGATGAGGTGGTTTTTCAGCCGTATCTAAATTGA
>NW_013953625.1:60897-62660 GCF_001266775.1 Austrofundulus limnaeus
TCCTCTGATGATGAGCGCTAGTGTCGTGGTAGCAACATGCTATGTGTTTACATCCATCGCTGCCATGTTTGTAATGACTTATCATGAGAACAAACGTGTTCACGGGACTTTAATAACATTTATTACTTAACTGCAGTGGTGAAACTGTGTTTTCAACGTTAACAGAATATCAACAAAGTTTTGTGCACATGTGTAATGGAAACACAACTAGTGAACACTCAGGCGTCACAGTGACATGTCACCATGACCCACAGGTCCAACCAAAAGCAACGACCGATTCATTCCCAGTCTGTTTTATATCCAGCCACTACTGTTCATTAAAAAAGATTGATTCAAGGAAACTACCCGTCCTTTCCCCCCTTCAGTTTATTTAAGTTGTGAAAACTGTATTCCATGTCTGTGTTTATGGTTGGTTGTGCGACGAGACATGGAGCCTCCGTCTGAAGGTGTAGCCTGTGAAAGGGAACATGAGAGCCCACATGGTGGGTTCCTGTGGTCTGATGACTGCTGATGTTAAACCAGTCAGAGTACAGAGGTGTCATTAACAGWAGAAGTTTCCTTCACAGCCCAACCACAAACAGATGGTCCTGAAATATGGTCCATGGACACATCCACTGCTGTAACCACGTCATCCTGTAGGCCAGAGCACATCAGCTCCCAACTCCCTCTATCTGTCGAAGGTTGGTGTAGACACACTGAAGCAGCAAGCTGGTGGTCTCGCATGAATCAAGACTCATATTACATTCATCTATTTTCCACAACACATCCTCCTGGTTTCCATATCTGACTGCGGTGTTCCTATGTGGGAAGAAACCGATTGAAGTTTTTATCCAGATGGGAAGAAAATCAGGAGATCGGACACCTTTTTCATATTTTCCAAGATGAAGAATGTTGAGACTGGCCTGATCTTTGTCCAGATGTKGCTGCTGTCTGGTGACCCACAGCAGACTTTCAAAATCACTTTACGCACCAACCATGATGTGTGCATAAGCATCGAAGCCCCCCATTACTATTTAACTTTTAATCTGCCACTCCTCCTGCAGCCTTGGCAAGACAAAAACACAAAATCTACTTCAAAATGTGCAGCTCACTCAGTAGTAGCATGCTAAACMGTTGGACAGAGGCATTGTGCAGTTAAAGTCAACTCGGGGGGTTCTCCATTGAAACAAAGGGATTTATGAGTATTTTCCCACTTTTTCTACATTCAAACTATAAATAGATGAGAACATTTACAGTTCATAATGTTCAGTATGAGACGTATGTTTTCACTCAGCAGCTGTGAGGCTTACTACAGTTTCACTCTGCTTTATTAAGCAAGCTGACAGTGACAGACAGGTGTGTGGTTACCACCATGACCCTAATGAGCCACTGGTTTTAACGTTTCTTTTGATCTGTAAGAGTTTTTAACCACAAGTCAAAGTTTTGTTTGTGTTCAGACAAAAAGAACTGATGGTCCCAGCATCCTCACTGGTCCACAGGCACAGAGCGGGGGGCTGGAACATCTTGTGAATGAAAACATGTTGTTTGATCAGGCTCATTTCAAGACCAAAACCACCATCAGACATGTTTATGTTGTTCAGTCAGGGTTCTTGAGTTTACAACTGAGGATATCAGGGTTCGACAAGATTTTATTTAAATGTTACCTGCTTGAAACAAAAATGTTCAAATTTTGATAAAATAAGAAAAATGTGTACTGTACTTTGTACTACAAAAATATTACCATGGTTATACAGAGGTATATAATATATGGCATCTGATTAAAC
>NW_013953625.1:63295-64796 GCF_001266775.1 Austrofundulus limnaeus
GATATAAGGTTTAAAACTTGGTTAGTGGACAGTTTTTACAGTGTGTCCTCTTTCCTTCATACGAGGGTCTGGACTCTCAGCTTTAGAGAAGTGGTTCCTGCAGGAGGCGTGGCCTCTGCTGAAGTTTAAAATGATTGGATCAATATGTCTCTGTGAAGGAGGCTAAGCTAAGAAGCTAACAGAAATCACGTGCTGTAAACAACCCTACTGAGAGGAGAGAAGTACCGAGCTGAACCAGACGACTGTAAATGAGAGYTGCTGCTTCGTCAGATAATTTATTTTAATTTGAAGTCTTATCAWCACAGACTGGCTTCAGTCACTTCCTCCTCTGCTGGATGCTAAAATAACTAGCAGACACTGAGCAGARCATCATCGTTCTGTTCTCTGATTGGTCCAGGTAAAATACTCCTGAAGAARTCCTTGTCTGTGGCAGAAACCCTGAACGGAGCAGAGAAGGAAACTAGAACTAACCAGAGCTGTTCAGGAAGGAAGGGGCCAGGCTGGGGTTTCTGTAATCATTTATGAAATRTCATCAAATRTCAGTCTAAACATGTTCAAAATGTGTTTCATTAAATTATGGACTGATATTTTTGTTTGTGAGTGATTTTACATCTCAACACTTTGGTTCAGTTAAACTATCTGATATAACTGTGCCTGTAAGGCAGTTTAAAACCTGACGTTTGGTGTTCTTGTGGGTACCAACGCACAAATGAAAGTTTTATTCATTTATTWWTTATTTATTTATTTAGGGGGGKACATGCAGTTTTATATCTGAACTAACATGTTAAATGCATTGGTTTGWAAATGAATTTCATTAAACTGAAACTGAATTTAACAGTTTAAGTCTGAATTAATTAGCGTTTTAACTGTTTTAAAAGATAAGTTAGACTACTTTCTCTTTCAACGCTATAATTCAATTTAAATTCTAAAATTCTTTTTTTGCCTCTTTCATCCAGCACAGGGTGATGAAACAGACTGACAGATTTATGTTTCACATCAGTGAAGGCAGTAACCAGCATCACCTGACAGCTGATAATTATAATTACACCACAGGAAATACAAACATTATCTTACACCTTAACACTGGTAATTTACCTACTTACACTTATTTATGTAATAAATCCATCAGCACATGCTATAATAGATCAAAGCCATTTCAGGTCGGCTTTTAACTCGACTGTTTTGATCTTTACACCTGATTTTTATCGACTTATCTACAAATACAGATTCATTGTCCTTTTACATTGTGATAACAACGTGCACTGTTACCAGCCATAAGAGCAGAGCACAGCTGAAACTGTGTTTCACTGAACCAAAGGTGGGCATGACCTCATCGAGACCACCACACATTAGTACCTATAATAAGGGTAAAGGTACGAGACCACCACACGTTGGTACCTATAATAAGGGTAAAGACACAAGACCTCCACACATTAGTACCTATAATAAGGGTAAAGGTACGAGACCACCACACGTTGGTACCTATAATAAGGGTAAAGAC
>NW_013953625.1:66518-69202 GCF_001266775.1 Austrofundulus limnaeus
AGACACGAGACAACCACACATTAAGGGTAAAGGTACGAGACCACCACACGTTGGTACCTATAATAAGGGTAAAGACACGAGACAACCACACATTAAGGGTAAAGGTACGAGACCACCACACGTTGGTACCTATAATAAGGGTAAAGACACGAGACCACCACACGTTGGTACCTATAATAGGGGTAAAGGTACGAGATCACCACACATTAGTACCTATAATAAGGGTAAAGACACGAGACCACCACACATTAGTACCTATAATAAGGGTAAAGACACGAGACCACCACACATTAGTACCTATAATAAGGGTAGAGACACGAGACCACCACACGTTGGTACCTATAATAAGGGTAAAGACACGAGACCACCACACGTTGGTACCTATAATAAGGGTAAAGACACGAGACCACCACACGTTGGTACCTATAATAAGGGTAAAGTCAATGAGTGGTTGTGGTGCAGTGGTCGAGCAGGCAACTTGGTATCAGAAAGTCACAGGTTCAACTCCCCACCATGTCCAYKTATTGTGTCCTTKAGCAAGACACCTAACCCCCAACTGGTCCTTGKGCCCTTCCATAGCTGCCTCTGGTGTACTTGTGTGATTGTCACATGTGCTGGTGAACGGCAGAGCAAAGATCTCATCATATGGAAACATGCACTGATGACTGATAAAGCACATTTATAAATCAGGACTTTGTCAGGACAGATGTGGTCTGTGTGTTTACAGTTTTAACTCTGGACCACATGGTCAGAACCTGTACAGAGTTAAAATCAGACCTGTACTTYCTGTACAGGTCAAAACAAACGCTGGACGACGTGAAGCTGTAAACTGAATGATTGGTCATCAAACTGCACCAATCAGAGCTGATGTCAGCAGTTCACATGCAGGGGTCTTTACAGACCCCCTGGGAGCTTCATGAGGACGAGCTGCAACTTTCAGGAGTGTCTGAAGGTGAATCATGTCTTTACTCTGAATGTAAAGAAATTATTTGTCCCGTTTGAAGTGGGTAATAAAATACCCGTGTGKTAGTCGTCCTCAGTAACAGACAGATACTGTAAGATGTCTTCCAGAAGCTTCTGTYGGAAAGATCAACAACGTCTCTGCTTGGTTCATGGAAAAAAAGSTTTGGAGTTCCCACTGCCTGCAGGTCTGTGTGAGTATCTGTGTGAGTACAGGAAGCTGTGAGTACACAGTGTTCACATCCTGCAGGATCCCTGGGTCCAGCCCTGCCTCTACAGGTCCTGGTCCTGGTCCTGGTYCAGACATGAGCCAGACTGTGAAGGACTCAGTTTTACCTGCTCCCACCTCAACATCTGTGAAACTCACAAACTTCTTCCATTAATGATGAATATTTAAATAATCATTCATCCAACAACTGAAGATTTATCATCTTTTCTACAAGTTTCACTGAAATCTGCCTCAGGCGATATTTTACTAACAGACAGGATTCAAATATACTACATTACATTACATTATATTATATTATATTATATTTTTAACAGACTTTAGACAGATGTTATCTGGGTGTGAAATTGTTTTTAATAAAAGTTGGTTTTATTTTATTTTTACCAAATAAAGTTTGTGTTTGAACACATTAAAGTGATAATAAAGTAAGGCAGTAGTCCAGTGTGGACCGGGTGCAGGGTCTCCAGGCTGGACCCTGACCCACGTCAGGACTCAGGACTCACCTGGACCACCTGCCGGGGCTTCACGGACAGCGTGGGGAAGTTCCCCCGGCCGTGGATCGGAACACTCTCCCCCAGGATGGAGTCCAGGCGCCGGACTTGATCCCAGGACAGCACGCTAAGTCTCCGACTCTGCTCCGAGGCATCACCGCGGGACATGACGACCGGACCGGGCTCAGGTGGATCAGGTGGTCCTGTGGGGTCGGGTTCGGGTTCGGCTGGTGCCTGTCTGCTCAGGAGGATCCAGAGGTCTGAAGAGGAGCTGGAAGGTTCGCTGTGACACTGGACCGGTTCGACACACTCAGCAACAGGTCCGGTCTGGTTCTGGTCCTCGTGCTCAGCTGGTTCTTTTAGCCGGACTGGATCATCACGAGCCTCCTGATTGGCTGGAAGCGGAGGGCTGAGCTGACGTCACTTTARTTTGACGTCTCTGTGCGTCAAGTGACGTTCAAATACTGTGGGAAAAACAAGAGTCCTCAWATATGGCAGGCCCTTTTAGCATAAAATATGATTCACGAAACTTCCATTCCAGATATCTGAAATTGAATAATGACTAGTTATATTTRTTATTTAAGATATCTCTAATTATATTTGACTAGTTTCAATGAYGTCAGAATTACCACTGAGTTCTATGGAGGCTTCAATTCAAGATATCTTAAATGACATAATCACTTAAGATATCTTAAATGACATCATTCAAGATATCTTAAATGGCAGCATCATTTAAGATATCTTAAATGATGATGTCATTTAAGATATCTTAAATGATGATGTCATTAAAGATATCTTGAATGATTATGTCATTTAAGATATCTTAAATGATGATGTCATTAAAGATATCTTAAATGACATCATCATTTAAGATATCTTAAATGACATCATTCAAGATATCTTAAATGACATCATCATTTAAGATATCTTTAATGACATCATCATTTAAGATATCTTAAATGACATAATCATTCAAGATATCTTAAATGACATCATTTAAGATATCT
>NW_013953625.1:70374-71930 GCF_001266775.1 Austrofundulus limnaeus
GTGTAACTTTACAAACGACAGCCCATCTCAGATTTTTTCATTAACTCAGTGTCATATTTATTTAACATGTCAGGACCTGTAAGTTGCAAAGTAAAACAATAAAAAACATTAAATAATCATTTCCAACCCGCTCTGCTGCTACAAACAAGTTCTCCTGTCCTCATTTCCTCCTGCTTTGCTCTGAAGGGACTGATGATGATGATGATGATGATCAGAGGTTATAGAAAGCTCATGAATTATAAAAGTGAAGTGTCTAAAAGGAGCATCATCAGTCAAAGAGTCCAGCTTTCATACAAACATCTGTAGGAAACAGATGTTTAAAACTACAGTTGTCAGATTTCTGTTCAGGCATGTTTCTGGGCTCCTTTCTTTATACGTCCCAATGAACCGAGCACAGTGTACGCTTCTACACCAACACTTTCACTCATAAATATTCAGTTTTCAAAACACAGCATGTACGTTTTAAAAATATTAAAAATATATAAATTGATAAAGACCTTCTGGAACGCTCCAGACCTGACAAAATGTTTTAAAAATGTTTTCAGCCGTCTGTGGGACGTGTACAGTTTGTCCCAGGGCCACGCAGAAATAAAGACAGATCRTTTATACACAGAACAGGAAGTATGAATGAATCTAGCTAATATTCAGAAAAATACATGTACTCTTAATGCTTCTTTTTGTACACAAGTCAGGAGGAAGTTGTGTAACTGCTGAACTAATTGTGTTGTGTCAGAGGTGATGAAGTGATTTTTACTAAGAGCGGTGCTTTGAGCTGCAATCAAGTTGCTGGTTCAAATTCTAGTAGCTAATTGTGTGGGTGTGTGTAGGTGTATGTAGGTGTGTGTAGGTGTGTGTGTTTGCTCTGTTTAGTGCAGGTCCCTCCCACAGATCAACAACTTGTTTATCAGGTCAGTAACTCTACATTATGACTGGGTGTGTGTGTGTCTGTTGTGTGTGTCCCTGGGATGGACAGGTGACCTGTCCACGGTGTTCCTCACCTGTCACAGGTGAGCCCTGACCAGTCAGCAGTTTAACATGGATACCAGTTTTACAGAACTGCAATAAGACTGTATTAAAACTGTGATCAAATAAAACGTTTGGACAAAACAACTTCTTAGAATTAACAGTCATTTCATCTAAAAACAAAACAAATTCTAAATACAATAAAATACATYTTTATAATGTATTTAATCAGGACTGTGTGCAATTAAAACATAATCATACCCGTATTTTTCGGACTATAAGCCGTGACTTTTTTCCTGAACTTTGAACCATGCAGCTTATAGTCCGGTGCGGCTTATACGTGGATTTTTTTCTTCAGCCACCAGGGGGCTCTTATGCTGCATTTGCTTCAACCACTCGCTTCAAAAAAGTAGAAAAAAAAAAGAAAAAAGCGATCCTTCCAGAGCCGACTGTTGTACCAGGAAGCAATTTAAAGATAGTCAGCGGCTGTGTCCAAAACAACAGGACGGGTCCTCCGAAGGCCGAATTTGTCGACCGCGTACGTCACAGCGCCGCGACGAAGGACGTCCAAAACTGAAGACTCCTCCGATGCG
>NW_013953625.1:74988-77397 GCF_001266775.1 Austrofundulus limnaeus
GCTGTAAAACAGCTATTATGCTGAGTCAGGCTTGATTTTTAGTCATCTTTTCCTGTTAAATAAATAAATCAAATCAAATCAATCTGCCCAAACAACTCTTCTTGATGTGGTAGTGCTCCGTGTCTCTCCTGGATAAATGAACACCCTGTCTCTGAGTCGAAGGCAACATCTGAACATGTTGATTTATCTGAAGTATTTGACACAGCTGATGATGTCTTCAGTCAGGACTCTCTGAGGAAGCAGTGGCATGATTCTCAAACTACCTCATTAATAGAACTCAGTGCATAATAGGATGGTCTGAGTTCAAACCCTGCTACTGTACAAAAAGGCGTACCACAGAGTTCTGTACTGGGTCCTCTCTTGTTTGTTATTTGTATCAAGGATCTGYGTCTAAATATAAGATGCTGATTAGCACCTGCATGCTGATGGTTCCTGCTGTGGATCAACTTGTGTTCAGGCTGTTATATGGCTGCAGAAAGACTTTCATGTCACATTCATTACYTCAACAGAGACTTGATTTTACTGCAGAAAGACTGAAGAACCTRCATACTCCATTTGAAGCTCCAAAATCCATGTTTTTAAACCAAAACTGAAAGGACTTGAAGTTAACTCTAACTTGTACCTGTTGCTCTTAATTGTTTTATTAGTTTTGTAATGTCTGTCAAACGTTTAAATTCTGTTGACTTGCTGTAAYGTGGTAACCAGGGTTTTTATTTGCTGTTGAACAGGTCTCCCTTTAAAAACCARGGTTTTAATCTCAGTGGAACGTTCCTGGCTAAATAAAGGCTGAATAAAACTGTAAAAATRAATTTAAAATGAGGTAAAGGCAGCAGATTATGAAATGATTTTCTTATGAACCTTTTATAACGTAACAACACCTGTTATCTCTTGAGATGTTTCTCTAACAGGAAATCATCTGTTCATCAGAAATACCAATCCTTCTTACCATAATAACTGGTTTTACAAGACTGGGATGTTTGTTACACCTGATTAGGACAAACTAGTGCATGACTGAAACTAGCTGGCAAAGAAATGATTAAATCTTTATGTTTAAAATAAACACAATAAACTATAAATCCAGTGAAAATATGAAGAAGATTTTTGGAAGCCTCCTTTTCTAAAAGTATATACTGTAAGTAAACATAATTTAGTTGGAGGTCGTGGGTGAAGGATTGTACTTGTCACTCAGAAWTGATCATTCCTGAACGACCATCTAGGAATATATAATGATTAATTTATTATTCTCATTTTTTCTGTCATAAATCATTTCTGTTCAGCCAAGAAAACAACAAAAATCAGTTTTCCTTTTTTTAGACAATCAGTAGAAAAGACATGTGATCATTGACCTGCATGTCTTTAAATTCCACCTTCTTCTGGTCTTACAGAAGTCAGAGTGCTGCTGATGGAAGCTGAAGCTGAAGCTGAAGCTGAAGCTGAAGCTGAAGCAGGCTTTATGTGAGTAAACATCTGATTTGCATACAAAGTCAAACCAGTCCATTCAGGTGATTACCTGAGCCCTGGATCATCTCCAGGTTTATTCCCATGACTGTGAGCTGCTGTTGGTTTCACTTTTCTTTCACCACAGATGATTAGTTTCACCAGGACCTTTAGTAGAAGAGGAAACATTTCAGCTGTGGGCCAGAGGGGRAACACCTCAGAGCACAACAACACTCTGAACATGCAGACAAACATTAATCACACACAGAGCAGTTTTTCTTGAAGCAGTGCCTCAGAGTGCAGGTGTTTCACTCAGATCCTCTGCTGTTCAGAAATGATGCAGGTGTTTCACCTGTTAACACCTGGACTGTGCTCTAAATGATTCTCAGCTCACTCTGGAAAATTAACTGATTAATTTCTGAAAGTTTTATTKAAACCCATCCAGGAAAGATATGTTGTAAACACTGCAGACAAACAAACTGCTTCTGTCAGCAGGTGATGATYCTGTTGGATTTACAGCTCACCTGAGTAAATACAGTTTATATACCTGAAGTATAAGTGTTAAAGTTTTCTTCAATGACTTCTTTTTCCATTTTCTTTTGATTCCTGGCGTGCACAAGGTTACTGATAAAACAAAGGATAGTTGGACAGGGAGTGGAAACATGTGGGTCAGAAGAAAGGAGGAGTCTCAGGTTAAAATAATAAGAGTTAAAAGATTTACAGGGACTTAACTTCATCATTAAAAGGTGAATGAATAAATGAAAATAAATTAAATTACTTGATATAAAGGTAATAAAGCATACAGACAAATGGATTTGTACTAAAATATGACCACATAGAAGATAAAATATATGATGTAAATAATGTGATTGATTCAGATTTTTTTCCCATAATCCAAGACAGAGGTGTAAAGTAACTAAGTACAAATACTTTGTTACTGTAGAAATTTTGGTCATCTGTACTTTACTTGAG
>NW_013953625.1:78322-79850 GCF_001266775.1 Austrofundulus limnaeus
CTGTAGTAATATCTGAAACATGGTTTAATGAGGAAAATACAAATGTATTATATGAACAGAAATAATAAAAGAGGTGGAGGTGTTGGTTTATTAATAATGAAATAAAGTGTAAAATAAATAATAAAATATTTACAGTTATTCATAATGTTATCTAATTCAACTCAAATTCAAAAATACTTTATTGATCCCAGAGRGAAATTAGGTTGTGGATATAATTACAGTTAAAATATTTAATAAGAACTCTGGAAATATTAGTTGTGTGTATCGTTCACCAAGCTCAAATATAAAGTTATTAAATCAGAAAATCATGGAGCTCTTTGAAAAGAGCTGCAATAAAACTGTCTTTTTGTGTGAAAACTTTAATATGGACTTGGAAAATCAAACAATATCAATGTGTTTATGGACTCAATGTACAGTTTGGGTCTTTATCCATTAATATTCAGACGAAGACGAATCACAGCTCGTAGTGCAACTGTGACAATATTTAACCAAAGAAATGACGAGGTGATAAGTGCCGTCCTAATGACAGATAGAAGTGATCACTCACCAGTTTTTATTTGTAGAAATKATCTGTGCAGTGATGTAAAACCTACATTAGAAAGGAAAATGATAAATATGTAAAAAGCTTTGGACAAACTAAAAGATAGTTTAGAAAAACAAACCTGGAATGATGTCACTGTGGATGATGTGAACAGAGCCGATGATGTAATCATGAACATTAGAGGAGTTCTGTAGGAAAAGAGTTGTTCATAAACTGTTCAAACAGAAATGCTGACAAACCAAAGGATTAAGAAATGCCTGTAAACAGTATTTCTGTTAGCACCATCAGTGTGTGAACGTGGGTAAAGCACTTTGGGGTCCATGTTGACTCGATAAGTTGAAGCTTCTGTTGTTGGTTTTTTAGGACCTGTATTTGTTTAGTTTTGTTTCTAAAGACCATGTCCTGAAGGGTCTCTGTCCTGCAGGTTTTACTGGTTTCCTGCTTCAACACATGTGGTTCACAGATTACATTTCTTCTTCAAGTTCTGCAGAAGCCTGTCCATCAGGTGAGTCACCTGGTTTTTGACTTCTGCATATTTGTCAGCAGAAGAAGCTTTGAAGCATGATCTGGATGGGACACTTCAGGCCCTGTGTCCATCACACCAACATGACAGGAACATGGGAATCCCACATGATTTTCTGTGTATTAATACATAACATGGGATCCCACAGGACTTTCTGTGTATTAATACATAACATGGGATCCCACAGGATTTTCTGTGTATTAATACATAACATGGGATCCCACAGGATTTCCTGTGTATTAATACATAACATTGGATCCCACAGGATTTTCTGTGTATTAATACATAACATTGGATCCCACAGGATTTTCTGTGCATTAATACATAACATTGGATCCCACAGGATTTCTTGTGTATTAATACATAACATTGGATCCCACAGGATTTTCTGTGTATTAATACATAACATTGGGTCCCACAGGATTTCCTGTGTATTAATACATAACATTGGATCCCACAGGATT
>NW_013953625.1:83269-86197 GCF_001266775.1 Austrofundulus limnaeus
AAAAAATAAAATCAAAGACAAAAAAAAAACAATAGAAAAGTTTTTTTCACCAGGGTTACCCCTACAATACATAACATGGGATCCCACAGGATTTTATGTGTACTAATACGTAACATGGGATCCCACAGGCTTTTATGTGCATTAATACATAACATGGGATCCCACAGGCTTTTATGTGTATTAATACATAACATGGGATCCCACAGGCTTTTATGTGTATTAATACATAACATGGGATCCCACAGGATTTTCTGTCTATTAATACATAACATGGNGATTTTCTGTGTATTAATACAGAACATGGGATCCCACAGGACTTTCTGTGTATTAATACATAACATGGGATCCCACCGGATTTTCTGTGTATTAATACATAACATGGGATCCCACATGATTTTCTGTGTATCATTACATAACATGGGATCCCACATGATTTTCTGTGTATTAATACATAACATGGGGTCCCACAGGATTTTCTGTGTATTAATACATAAAACTGGTACATCTGTTAGTTCTCATCATTAGATGGTTTCGGTCCAACACTCTGTAAAAACCTCAACTCTTTTTTTAAATATTCAAACGATGCATTTCACCTGCAGCTTTGTCAGATATCAGATGTTGTTTCCTTGTGTTGTGAGGAAAGTGTTATCAATCTGTTGTTGACTTGTGTAACGTTACAGTTTGACCTGCTGACAGTGAATCTAAAGAAGCTCTCAGCAGCTTAGGTTGCATTTTGTAACACAAAACATCTTCAGACCCTGTGACCCACTGCTGAAGGCAAAGGCAGAGCAAAAATGTTGTTGCTTGTGTGTGTGAGGTCCTGTGTGTGAGGAGTGTGTGCACGCACAATGAGCCAGTGTGCAGGCAGGTTCAACAAAGTGACAAAAACCTTTAATAATCAACAAAAACTGCTGACGAGGCAGATCAAACCTCACTGAGAGAAGTGAGAAAACATGAACACAAACTGATGACAGTACAACACAATGAACACACACAGACTGAACACAGGACACACAATATAAAGGCCAACAAATTAAAGACAACAAGAAACACCTGGAGGAAACAGGTGAGAATGGGCGGGGCTGGAGCAGGGGAACACTGAAACACTAGAAAATTAAAGCAAAGACACAGATCATGAGTGTGTACTGAAGTAAGTTTCATCAGATATGTACTTCAGTACACACAGATCATGAGTGTGTACTGAAGTAAGTTTCATCAGATATGTACTTCAGTACACACAGATCATGAGTGTGTACTGAAGTAAGTTTTATCAGATATGTACTTCAGTACACACAGATCATGAGTGTGTACTGAAGTAAGTTTCATCAGATATGTACTTCAGTACACACAGATCATGAGTGTGTACTGAAGTAAGTTTCATCAGATATGTACTTCAGTACACACAGATCATGAGTGTGTACTGAAGTAAGTTTCATCAGATATGTACTTCAGTACACACAGATCATGAGTGTGTACTGAAGTAAGTTTTATCAGATATGTACTTCAGTACACACAGATCATGAGTGTGTACTTCAGTACACACAGATCATGAGTGTGTACTTCAGTACACACAGATCATGAGTGTGTACTTCAGTACATATCTGATGAAACTTTTAGAAACGAACTGATTTAACATGTGGAGTCAGAATCAAGATGGCTGCCACAGCCCTTGGCCTTCAACAGCTGTGCTTCAGTGAATTTTATGGATATTAAACTAAAATTATGGGAGTGTCCAGAAGTATTTCACAACACACGAGAAGCACTAACAGATAAGACCAGACATGTCCTGCAGGTCCAGTTGCATGGTTTCAGGACGGCCTGGACCACTGGTTCTCAGTTCTCCACACCCCCCCACTAATGTTTTCCATTAGCTGTGAGGCACATGCACAGGTTTACCTGTAGGCCCCCTACCTGGCTGCCTCTGGCCTGTGGAGGAGAACAAAGGCCAGGGATGGTTGTTACACACTACACTGGAGATTGAGCCCAGATGTCAAGCTGTTTATGTTCAGCTCAGAACTGGTTTATAGCCACATAAATCCATCAGAGTCCAGTCGTTTGATCTCAGGAAAGACCAGTATATGTCACACCACTGACAAACTACACACTGTATCTTTGAAGTTTTCCACTTACAAACTGGTATTTTAAGGTTTACAGGATGAAGTGAACTCCTTGAAAAAGAAATGCAGAGCGCCTGTTGCCTTCTGTGCAAATGTTTTTAAGAAAACAACAGCTCAGCTCTACATTTATTGTAATTACTGATTAATATTGACTCTATTCGAGGCTAATCATGTTTTCTGTTCAGAGTCACCTTCGACCAGCTGAGCTCCTGGACCGTTTCTCCACCTTCTCTGACATTTAATGGTACCAGCTGCCCCGCTATCTGGGTCAAAAAAACCAGGAGAGCTGCTCCTGTTACATTCAGACTTTAAATTATTTTTAAATGTAGTTATATGTTGTCTGACTTTTGTACAATAAAGATACTATCTGCTGTTTGTTTTACATTGAGTTAAATCCACAAGGAAAAAATCAACAAATTCACACTCATAGGCATTAAGTGTGCAGTAACTGTAAGTTCATTTATTAGAAAACCATTTTGGTTTTTGTTTTACTGCATTTATAAACAACAGTTTTCTGTAGAAATAGTTACAGACTAAATATCAGACTTTTTATGTCAATAGTTAGCTGTAGCACAGAGTGAACAACGTTAAACAGCAGCTTAGAGACCCACATTTAAAAGATGTTAGTGCCCTCAGAGAGGAAACAAGTTACCATGAAAAATCACCTGAACCGAACTTCACACTGTGAGGTACACCTGGACTGGTCTCCAGTTGAGGTACACCTGGACTGGTCTCCAGTTGAGGTACACCTGGACTGGTCTCCAGTTGAGGTACACCTGGACTGGTCTCCAGTCCAGGTGTACCTCACAGT